>NW_026556729.1:0-32262 GCF_029017545.1 Prosopis cineraria
TCAACTTTATTGATTCTTTCATGTAGGCGGAGGTGCCAACTTTTCAAGCATTAACGGTAAGAAAGAGGCAAAATGCTACGGTAACAGCTAAAGAGACCATTCTCTTTGTGACCGTTGGTTTTGATGAATAATGATAACGATAATGATGAATACACCTGAACGCTTCTCCTTATGAAAAGGTTTACTAATTTTATATATATATATATATATATATATTGGTGTGTGTGTGTAAAGTGATTAACAATTAATTAATTTTATCATAACTAAATTTTAAAGAAAAACTAAAAATATAACAAGTAAATTTACAAAACTCCCCTAAGCTTTTTATAGAACACAATTAATTGAGCTAGATTCAAACATTGTGGAGCTCAATTAAAAATAGCTCTCTCAAAGACATTTTTTTATGCATTTGTATAAGCTCAAACTCATAACCCATATTAAATGATCATAACTCCTTTCACTGAGACCAACTCCTTTTGATTTACTCTCCTAAATTTTAAAACCATATTCAAATACTTCCATTAATCTTTAAAACTTAATATGAAATCTACTAAACTTTTAAATTGGTAGTAGATAATCCCCAACAATTAATTATACCCCTATGAGCTTTATTTTGTGCTCATGTAATTCTCTCAAAGTATAAATTCTCACAAATTTAAAAGTTATATACAAGTAACCCTTAAATTTTAAGCTATGCACAAATATGCAATGAACAAAACCTAATAGTATGTGAGTTATCTGCATGAATGTAAAAGTTTAAGGGGGTCTATTATAATGTTTAGAGAGATTATTTTAGAGAATTTACGTATAATTTGGCCAATATTCATATGAACAATGTGGTGGATTGGTAATGTATCCATACATTGTTTTCTCATGTTCCAAAATTTTAAATATTTGATTTAAACTAATTCAGTTAATAACTTGCAGAAACATTTTTAGGAGCATACCTCATACTGGAAATTTTAAAAACTCAAACTCAACTTCTGATTTAGGTGGATCAACTCTCAAACATGTGATGTATTTATAATCCGGGCACGAATTTTCTTTTCTTTTATTTTGCTCTTTTTGTGCAATAACACAAAAAGTTTACATGGGGACCAAGAGCTTAGTTAGAAAATCTTAAGTGCAATTTGATAATTATATTTAAAACTTAATGCATTATTTATAATTAAAACTCATAAATTTATAATTATTTTTTCAACTCATTTTAAAAAATTATTGAGAATATAATATTATTAATTTAATATTTTGAGACTCTATTGTAACTGTACCTGTTGTTTCTTTTAATTAAAGTTATTAATTTTTTTTTTTTTTGGGAAAGTGTCCTTGTCTGTCTGCTTTTGTTTTTATGATACAGCTTTTTGGCCACGGTTGGGTTAGGATTTTTCGTAGAAGCGACACTTGTTTTGATTCCTTTCCACAATCAACAATAAGGGATCAACGAGAAGACGATAAGGGAAACACTGTTTTGCCAATCGCACTCATGGCATCAAATTTTGTTCTGTTTCTTCACGCCATGAATTCATGACAACCCATGGATTAATTGAAGATATCCTAGTGCTTCTCTTTTTTTACTTTAAATGCTATTTTTTGTTTGTCACTAATGCAATTTTTCTATGGTTGTGGTTAGACTAAAATGTAATTTTTGTCCTAAGCCCAATCATGCCAAAGTCTTCTAGAAGGTATGTAGTTGTAGGATGACTTGGTGTTGGATATTATAAATATTTTTGAGTATTTCAAAAAGAAAAAGAATTATTATAAATTAATAATATTAATTATTATTTAAGTTTATTCATTATTTATAACATATAATTTAAACAATATTATTATTTGAAACCGTTTTTTAATTGTAATTAAGGTGGTTTTATTGCCCAGCATTATCAGATCTACCTATAAAAGGCAATACTTGCCATAGGTTCAGTGAGAGATTTGAAACTCTCGACCTTTCTCTCTTCTTCTATCATTCTAGTTCATTGTGTAGTTACCTGAGTATATTATGTAAATTTTTGTTGTTTTGTGTCCTTACTTTTAGTAGAAGGAGTCTGTTTAATCATGGAGAGCTGCCGCTTGATCAACCCAGTGTGACGGAATAGCTCTTAAGGACAGTGTCCTTGGGCATGACTCAGACTAGATTTCATCAGCTATCGCCAACAATCTTAAGAGCTATTTTCTAGCATGTTATGGCTGTAAGAGCCAATAGAGGCACGTTGAGAGAGGCAATGAGTTTTGATGGTTTTATGAATAGAGTCAAGTGTTGGGGCACGTGTGAGTAAGTATATGCTGAAATGGGCAATGATGAGTATAAACACCAAGAATGCTAAATTTGCTCCAAAATCTGAACTCATTTAAGACCTCAGTGGCTATGCATTTGAGTTCAAGCATGGATACCACATGCTTATGATATTGGCAAAGTGATTGAATGTTGTGTAAGGAGAGCATTCACATTCCTTCAGCTACCAAATAATTGTGGAAGTCGACCCCACCATAGCTACGAACGTATGGCTCAACAGAATCTAATTATTCCATTGCAGTTCTTCCTCCTGCACGAACATGGGGTCCTATTCTATTTCAGGTACCTATATCTTTCTACAGTTTAAAATTGCAATTTGTAATGTTATTTTAGTAGTTAAGAATTGGCATAAATGCGAATGGGTGTTTGATAGATTAATAGAGATAACAGTAATATGAGCACACCTCATCCACAAGCTTGATAAGATTTGTGGCTTGAGTTTGATGCAGAAATATTTAGATACTACGATATGCATGGAAAAAGCTTCGTAGAGTAGTCAACTAAAGGGAATTCGGTTGAGAAAATAAAAGGGAAAAATATAAACATCTTGAATAATGACAACCAGAGATGATTCTTAGGCCTATCATAGGAGTTGCAGTATGTGGCTATTTTTTTTTTCCTCCGGAAAATGGCAAATGATCAAACAAAACTATAGATGGTGATGATTAAACTAATTTAAGGAATAAATTTTAAAGGCCATTATTGAGTGCATGACCCCTTCAACAATTGTAATGAGAATTTTAATTTGGCCGATACGAACATAAACAATTCAGCAAATGATTAGGATTTACTCAGCAATCATTAATAAACTGCAATGATTAGAATTTATTATTTATTATCATTTCCATAACAGTTGTATGAAAACTTTGGTTTTTTTGGTCAATGAAACCGTTGGAATTAAACCTTAATATTTTGTTTATATTAATATGGCAGAATTTGCAATTTTCTGTGATAGTATATTTAATATATATATAGTTTGATGAACTTAATAATTTTTAGAGAATTAAAATATTTGCAATTTGATGATGTCGAATTTGTATTGCTATGTGAATTTATTAGTGCATTCAATTTTGTGGATATTATGTTCAAATTCTTGACTGGCCGAGGGAGATATTGTTAAGTTTGTAAGTTTGAGCAAGAATAAATTGCTTTGATATGATACCATCATTAATATGCTTTAAAGTATCCAAATGTAGGTGCATGGCATTTTTTTTTACCGTAAAAAAAGGAATTGATTAGGCATCACTTCGAATATCAATGCCATTAATTTGTTGAAATTATATTTCAAATATTTATTATGGCACCATAATATCTCATAATAAAGTTAATTTATTTGATTGGTAAAAGTTATCCAATATTCTTTGATTGGATACGTTGCTTTATTTGCCTTTATATTTTAAGATGTAATTACTTTATTCATTGCATAGCTTATTTAAGTTAAGGCATGAGATATTTGAGAAGATATATGTAAAATTTGATTTTAGAAATTTGTTGACTACATTAATTAGGTGTAGGCAATGATTATTTTTTTTCTAGCTCTAAATAAAAAAAATGTTATATATGGTCTTTGCTTGCACTGCTTAGAACACATGCCAGAAAATAATTTTTGATCATTCACAAATTAATATCTAAAATGTGGGTTTGTGTGTATGTATTGATATGTTTATGATGGATTCCAAATTATGAGAAAATTAGAATGGGAGATATTGTACGGCAAGATTCTACTTTGATAAGAATCATTATCCATGGAGTATGAAATATTTATAAGTGTGGGGGTGTTTAGCAAAACTTACTTTGCTTTAAAAAAAAAAAAAAACACACACACACACACGCACGCACGCACGCACACACGCGTATTGTACTAAATTGTTAGCATCATTTTATAAACACACACACACACATGTATTGTACTAAATTGTTAGCATCATTTTATAAATACCAAGATATTATTCTATTGTGATTTAGAGGAAAATCAATTAAGAGGAGGCTATTATTTGCATGATGAAAAAATTTGTTAATTATGAAATTTTTGTCGCTTAGCTTGAAACAAGCATTGTAATGGTGGTCAAAATTTAATTATTTATCTAGTGTAGATAAATTTATTTTAAAATAGGTATGTGACTTGTTTAATTATCTTGGCATCAATATTCATGTTTATGAATAATGATTTGTTTATCCCAAAGGTGGATAATATGTGTTATGGTCCCATGAAATAAATAGAATATTTCTAAATTATGGATTGTGAATAGTGGACCCCCGGTGTATAAAATACATGGATATTAATGTGGGAAGATCAACTAATGATTATCCACCTTTAGTGATAATAGAAACAAATATAATAACAAGATCATAAAGTTTTTACTCTGAAATTGGAGGCTAAGTTGTGAAAAATTTCCATAGCAATTTTTTTTGTGTGTAAGTCCGACACTCAATGTTGATGAGCATTTATGATATAGTTATGTTACGTAATGATTGAGCATATCAAACAGTCTCATGAGAGGATGAAACAAACGAACGTTTGAGAGATACCATAAATGTTGGTGTCACATAAAATGGATTTCCATTGTATTAAAATAATACAATGATGTAGATTTAATTTTATATTTATGAGGAAAAATTCATTTATAGCCAAATAAAATATTATGTGAGTCAGAGTATAATACTCTAAAGTTGGCTAAAAATGAGGCTAAGTAGTTCAGAAACTTCTTAATGAATAATATTGCATTGAGAGTAAAACTGACACACATTATGTCAATGATTTGTGTAATTGGCAAATGGCAATAGTCATTGCAAAGAGAACAATGGCCAAATGGTGATAGTCATTGTAAAGAGAATAATGGCATAGGTAGATATCGTTTGAGATATAATTAAGCAAGCTAAAAGAGGAAGTTATCTCAATTGATTATGTAAAAATTAGATGTAAATCTGATGAATCCGTTAACTAACCCTTGGGGAAGAATTTTAATGTCAAGGAGAATGGGACTTAAGTCAATTTGAAATTAACAGTGATGGCAACCCAACTTTTGTGATTGGAGATCCCATAAAGAAGGTTCAATGGGTAAGAACAAGTCACTTGTTAGTTTTGCTAGCATTAAATTTTTATCCCTTCCTATGGCTTGAGAAAGTTCTAGAATGCATTGATCGGAGGCTGAGTGAAAGCTCTTAATGTTTTCATAGTCCATATGGATGGTGTATTCATTACAGATACACTTGATAAAAACACTTATACAAATGTGAAGTGGAGCCGCTCCTATGAGATTGTGGCAAAATCTCTAAAGCATTTGTTAAAACCAGGTGCGCATGGCTAATAATGTGTAAAACCTCATTAACAATGGAAATTGTGGGGGGTATAATCTGACTAATAAGACCTCTAGCACACAACCAAGATTTGTTGGTTCAATAACAAAGTTACACCAACTTTTCTGTGTGTTAAGTTTTATTGGTCTAGGTTTGGTTCAAGTCGAAAGACACCAAATTTGAAGTGATTATCTTCTGTAAAAATAACTCAGATGATAGTGGTCCTTTTGACACATGTGAGGGATTGTTACTATTGTGTCAAAAGGAAAGTCCCATGTTGCTCAAATGAATGAAGACCTTAGTACTAAGATGATAAGAACTTAAGATGTGAACTTGGGCTAATAAATGGGCTTAGAGGAGAAATGGGCTCTTGCATATAATTGCACACAAGTTAGATGTAATTCTGGGCAATTTTCCAAAATTTTGGAAACTATTTTTGGAGATACAAAATTATTTGTATAAGATAGTTTTTCAAAAAAAAATTTCTTCCTTTTGAATTATGTGGGGGATTGTTGAAAATTATACATATTTTTGAGTATTTCAAAAGAAATTATTATAAATTAATAATATTAATTATTATTTAAGTCTATTCATTATTTTATAACGTATCATTTAAACAACATTATTATTTGAAACCATTTTTTAATTGTGATTAAGGTGGTTTTATTACCCAACGTTATGAGATCTACCTATAAAAGGCAATACTTGCCATAGGTTCAGTGAGATACTTGGTACTCTCGACCTTTCTCTCCTCTTCTATCATTCTAGTTCATTGTGTAGTTACTTGAATATATTATGTGAATTTCTGTTGTCCTGTGTCCTTACTTTTAGTAGGAAGAGTTTCTGTTTAATCCTGGGGAGCTGTCGCACGATCAACCCGGTATGGTGAAATAGCTCTTAAAGACAGTGTCCTTGAGCATGACTCAGACTAGATTTCATCAACTATTGCTAACACTTGGTTAGTCAACGCACCTCTTTAAAATGGAAGGAAAACAAGAAAATTTAGAAGGAAAATAACCTGCAGCTAATGGCTAGAAGGTGAAGCTAAGAAAAAACTACTACTTTATGCCTATGAAAGAAAAGCAAGTCACACATAAGAGACCTTTCTCCAACTCTAATCAACTCAACAACACTCTAAACAATGTAACATTTGGTCTAACCAAGTCAGATACTTTATCTTTTAACAAACTAAATGTAATTATTGTCTTTTGACAAATTAGATGTAGTTCCTATAGAGTAACATGCCTCTAGCAGAGAGCAGTGAGTCCCTTGCATCCAATAGAATGACAACTGCTGCTCTAGCATTTTTCTTTTAGTTTTCTATTTTATATTTCCAATAATTTATTTTATATACATATCAATATCATGCCAGCTCTCACAATGAAATCCTCCCATTTTGCTTCATCTTTGTTTTCTCATTTTTCTTTATTTTTAAGCACATGCATCTAAGAAAATTATGGCAAAAGACACCAAAAACTCACCATTTAATTTATAGGTCGAGTATATCATACTGTTTGAGGATATACTCTTTTGGCACACCTGCGTTGCAATCTAGTTAGAATAGGGAATGCATAGAATAACAAATTAGTTTTAAATGCTCATATTTGTGTAATTACTTGACTATTTTAAATGCTTTCAATGAAATTATTAAATATCATTAAAATATTTTACTATATGTGACTTCTAATATAATATAATATAAGGGTAAGGTGCAAAAATACCTATCAAGTGGTCGACTAGGAGCATCCAGTAGCATAAAGTGAAAGAAAAGATAAAAATATTTATAACGTTACCAAAATTAGTGTAAAAGTGACCAAACATTTAACTTTGCCCTAACGTCATTAGTTTTCAGTGTTAACTATTAATTGTGCTTGCCACATGTTAGTTATTGTTGACGTAGATCAAAAAAAGGGCAAAAATATCTATGAAGTCATCAACCAGAAGCACCTAATAGTCTAAAATGAGAAAAAAAATACCCATAACATTATCAAAGTTGGTGTACAAGTAATCAATCCATCAAATCTCTTAAATATTAACTGTTTAGCTAACATCTAAGTAGAAATTAATCATATTTAACTGATGTGGACAAAAATATTCCTAAGTGAAATTTCAAAGAGCGACATGGACACCTAAGCCGGCACAACACTTAGAAACTGAAATAAATAAGGGAAAAATCAAAATTGATACTTTTAAAGAGTGAAATGAGAAACAAAGCAATTTTCTTCATGTTAATACTGGTATTAGTACTTACAGTATTAGTATTGATATACATAGTTAAGACATGAAAGCTTAGTATAGTACGAGTATTGTAAATATTAGTATTAGAATAGATAGTGTGGACTTTATAAGGATAGTACCAGTGTTGAATGGTTTAATACCTAACCAGTCACTATTAGTACTGGTATTGAGAGAGATAGTATTGGTATTGATACCAAAGAAGAACAATGTGACTTAGTACTGGTATAGAAGAATTTTTTAGGGTAAAAGGCAGTCAGTATCGGTATTAAAGACATTATTACTTGTATTAATGTAACTTCAAAAAGACAAGGCCTTCTGTGTTTCTTAAGATCAAAGCGAAATGAAACTAACATCAGTAAAAAAAATGATCAACTTTTGCCTATGTGTTAGCTAAAGGGTCAACATTTAAGGAATTTAATTAGAATCAAGAATAAAGGCCAGGCCAGAAAGCCTTATTTAAATAAGGATTTGAGCTTGAAAAATGGGTCATTTATAAGGTAATTAGGCTTCGAGGCCAACCTTGGTAAACCCTAAAAGAAGGGCTCAGACTCAGGCGACCACCAAGCCTTGTTACAATTTTGTGTGTAAAAACTAAAAGCACACTGTATGGTTGGATTAGAGATTTTTTTAAATGTAGGATTTTCTTAATTTCAAGAATAGGGATGTTTCTTTTATTAGAAAATCTGAATTATTATTTGGAAAAAGTTTTTTTTAGTGGTCACCAGTTTTCACAATTAGATGTATTGCATCGGTGGAAGACTAATCAGCAATGATTTTCAAATCTTTCGAGGATGACATGCAATATTCTAAGTATTCCGATCACTACAATAACTAGTGAATTGTCTTTTAGCATATGCTCTTGTATTCTAATAAAGTATCATTATTGCCTCCTTCCAGATAATGTGCAAGCATTAATTTATAGCTGTGGTTAAATAGTTTTGTGGCATTTTATCGTAATTTTTATGTTTTATCTTTTGATATATATATATATATATATATATTTGATAATGACACAATATAGTTAATATTTATTGTAAGGGTTAGGCCTCATGATTAAGTTAAAATTTAGAAAATCAAGCTTTAAGGCTTAAGCTTTTAAGGGCTGGGGCCATAAAGGTCGAGCCCACCTAGTTTCCCATATATAAATTTGATGGATTGGTCACTTTTATACCAACTTTAATAACATTATAGGTATTTTTTTCTTTTTTTTCTCACTTTAAACTACCAGATGCTCTTGCCCAGATGACTTCATAAGTATTTTTGTCTCTGTTTTAGTCCACATCAACAACGACCGACATGTAGCGAGTACAGTTAGCAACTAACACTAAAAACTAATAGTGTTCGGATAAAGTTAACAATTTGGTCAATTTTGCATCAAATTTGGTAATGTTATAAGTATTTTTTGTCATTTTTCTTACTTTAGGCTATTGAATATTCCTAACTGACCACATGGTAGGTATTTTTTTACCTTAACCTTATAATATAATATAAAATAATGTAATCTCTATATGAAACTTTAGTAATCTTTAGACAATGTGACATGTATAGCACCTCTTTGGAGTATAGGGATGCTTTAATAATTTTATAGCCATATGAAATAAAAAATATTGAAAGCATTCTCAAATTACTTGAAAGATTGCAATTTATTAAAAATGGTCTCACACAGCATTCAAATTAATATGGATGGGGGTGGTGGTAATACTAATAGGCCATATTTGGTACAGCAAAATGGGTTGGAATGGAATGAGAATAAAAGTGAAAATGGCTTATTCCCTCATTTGGTAGGTAAGAGTGGTTATTCAATTGGTTGACTATAAGAATGGGCCTATTAGCTTATGAATGAATTTTTTCAGTCCAAAATATCCTTACTTAAAATTTATATTGAAACCCTTCACTTTTTACCTTCTCCATCAACGGAGCGTATAGTTTGCCTCAAGAACTACAATTCGATAGCTAACTACACTACCGACAATGCTACTAGATCTACTAACAACTACAAGGTGCATGTCTTATACGTCTGTTAAACCCAATGACAATAGAGTGTCTTCTTTTCTCCCTTCGACCATTGTCATCAACAAGCCAAGCTTTGTCCCTAAGTTCTTCACTCTCCCTTACCATCATTGGGTTCCTTACATCTATATCGGCGAACCAGATCAACGATGAGGTGGTCTTCTTATTTGTATGGTGAACCAAATCAAGTTTGGATATGCCATATCTGAGTTGAGTTTATAATTCCTGCTAGATCTGGGTTAAGGTTGGTCTTCAAATCATCTCTTTCCATTCTACTATGTAAACTTGTTTTGTATTATGGCTAGGTTATCCCATTCCGCTACAGTACATCAGTGCTTCCTATAACATCCTAATTTTAATATGAATTTAATTATGAAAAATATGGATTTAATTGAGTGGAGCAACTCGCTAGGGCAAGCAGTGCATTTCAAAAAAAATTATAAATGTGTGAGTTACCAAAAGTAAAAGTCAAAAACTCATTTTAAACATTTTAAAGGTGTGGTTTTTGAGTTCTCTCTACTAGGTTTAGCCTACAGTGACCTAAGGAGCCCTGATTGAGTTGGATTTCACTAAGGTAAGTTCGCTAAGACCAATCTAGTGGTTTAAGGTCAGGAGCATTTTGTGTTGAACTAAACTATCACATGGTATTCCCCCATTAGGCCTAATGGGTGGCATGTGTGGTTTGGACTAGTTTACTTTTAGCTAGGTGAGTTAGAGTTCTGACTATGGTGTCAGGTGGTGTTGTCATGCATTATAATTGTGTTTTTTGTTATTTGAAATATCTAGTGTTTTAGAAATGCGTTTACTTACCCACTTAGTAATCCACATTGTTAATTGCAAGTTTATGCATCATGGCATTTTAGTTTGGTTTCTAGGACCTTTAATCCTTTATGTCTCATTCCTTATTGTTAACTATTTTTCATGGAAGAGCTCGACCGAAGAAGCACTTGAGACATAGTGTTGGTGTGTGAAATACCATTTAGTTGTAAGGCCTCATCTTTTTTTTTTTTTATTAATGTGTACTTTTGGCAACTTAGGGGTGATCATGATGTAAAGTGAAAACATGACTCTTATTTAAAAACTTGTGTGAGAATAGTTTTTGAATCTTATGTATTTATTTAGAATGTTTTTGACTATAATGATTAGAGATGACATATTAATGCATTATGGTCAAAAGTTAGTTTGGATCATCCTTAATTATGTTGGATAGCTATAACCCAACTATGGATAATTGCATGTGCTTGGGTAAATTCTTGTGTGTATGTGTTATAATCTATATATATGATGTGATCAAGTGTCTTATACTTTAATTAATGGTTTTGGGGGGTGGTTTAAAAGTGTTAGAAAGTTTGATAGTATATTTTAGAGCCATTAAATATTTTAGTGGATAAAGTTTTCATATGGTGGAATTCATATGCCAACCAAAACTATTATTAAATAAGCTTCATATAAACACTTAAATCACATAAATTGGTTGTCTGTATGACAAGTTATGTGCATTTAAAGTTTAAGCAGGGAAATTGTCTTTGACTATAATTTTGGCACTATCATTGTCCTTTCTGCTGTGATGAGTGTCTTATTTGCCACAACAAGTATCTTATTTATCGTGGTGAGCTACACAAATATTAGGTGGATGCCTTTATGCCATTCATAGCAGCGTGGTTAGTGTGCGCCATGGTGAAAGGCCCTGTTTTCTAATGTTGCCCCTATGCTTTCAATAATTTTCTAGAAAAGCACTTTTCCCCTTCTTACCCTCTTTTAACTTGTATTAGGATGATTAAGTCCTTGGGAATCACGCTTCCTTAAATTTGAGTATCTTAAATCAATATCGTGGTTTAATTTTCAAATAGTTTTGGGATCCTACTCTTGACATCAAGTATTCTATTGGGTTTTCTTCTAAATTGCCATATTAGAACATTTTCTAACATGGTAGTTGATTTTAATACACATTTCTCATGTAAGAAAAATTCTTTTATACTGTGGTGAGTTTTCATTAAATGTTTTAATTTTTTTTTTACCATGGTAGACTTTTTTCTATCATGGCAAGATTTTAAAATGGTAAGTTTTGTTCTTTCTACCATAGTAAACCTTTTATTTACAATGGTAGTGATTTGAGAAGATACTTTATTTATAGTTACTATAGTAGATACTTTTCTATTATAGTAAGGGGTTTAAAATCATTTAAGTCTTATAATAAAGTGTACCTTGGTGTAACTAAATATGATGTAAAAGTTAAGGGATGTTTCACCTCTTGACTCTTGTCAATCTCGTTCACATTGTAATGTTCATTAAGCTCTTTTTGTAAGAAATTAAAAAAAGAGAAAAAATATAATTGTAGATCTTTACACTTTGCTCACATTTCGTTATATATTCCTGTATTTTTTTTGGTATTTTAGGTCCCTCCATAAATAAAGTGTAGGGATCTAGAACATAAAAAAAGTGTGGAGACCTAAAACATCGAAACAAATGCAAAGACCTATAGCAAAATACGAGCAAAATGCAAGAATTAAAAGTTATGTTTTCCTTTAAAAAAATAGAGCTTTTATGTTTTTTTTTAAAATATCATATGAACATTTGAATTTGTTAACAAAAATAAATTAGTCAATTGTTCATAAACTACTCTTAGGTGGAGAAGGCTTAAATGTTCATGTGAAATCTACTTTTGATCCTGTTGCTATGAAGAATGCTCTAATGGCTAGTGACAAATTATCATGTCATAATTTCTGCATAGAGACTGATTGTGAAAGCTTGTTCAAGAGAATCTTGGATCATTCTTTGACTGGTGTGGAGTGGCAATGCAAGGCTATTGTATTTGAGATTTTTCTATTAGTTGATCAAAGGCTTGGTGTGTTCTTTTTCTTGGTTGCTCACCAGGGGATGGTGCTGCTAACTTGTTGGCAACTGTCGATAGAATGGGGATGGGACCTTATGGGTGGTTGTGTTCAGCACCATCTTTCTTGTGTGATGTGTTGAAGGCTAATCTGATTAATGGAAACTTTGTGAATACAAGGAATTGCGTTTCTTGTTTTACTAAGATTAGTATTGATTAATTTGTTTTCCTAATATATTGTTATTGTTGTTTCTGTTTTGCTTTTATTTTTTTGTGAGTTTGGTGTGTTAGGTTGCAATTTTAGGTTTTTTTTAGTGTTTTTTTTATTTCGACTATTGGTGTTTGTACTTAATTTTTTTGATATTAATGAAATTGGCTTTCTTTTGAAAAAAAATAATTGTTCTTAAACTATTAACTTGAAAAAATTGATTAACGCTAGACAATTATAATAAGTTGATCAAGTATTAAGTATCTATCACATCTTATCTTCTTGTATTGGATTGGACCGATTTGATGAAACGTGGCTTATGTTAGGATAATCCCTCTAACTTGTTTTAACTTTCAATCCTTATCATGAGTCCACTTGGCCATCTTTAATCCAACCAATTATTGAGAGTCATGTATTAATGCATGAGAAAGGTTTAGTGAATTCTATTAAAAAGATATATTTCACTTTATTATGGTCTGTTTTTGTGTTTTACATTTCAAAATCCAACTTTTAAGTGGGTGTTATGTTTCTTTTGTAAATTAAAACAATCAGCAGTGCTATTGATTTAAATAGAGATAAATCTCCCTATACATTCAAGCATATACTCCCTCCCCTAAAAAATATAACACATTTTTAATTGAATCTCACATCTAATAAAGTAGTTATCTATTTTTTAACTAATTTTATCCTTTTATATTTACCCCTATTAAACATTCTACAGTAAATATAAACTTATTTTCAATAGAGGTATTTTTTAAAAAAAGACAATGATTACACCTCAAAAAACAAAAAATGTCTTATATTTTTAAATATCCAACTCCTCAAAAAATGCCTTATATTTTTGAATGGAGGGAGTAATTGTCATGGTTTTGCAGCTTCTCTTTTTCATATTTTTAACAAAAACGTATGAATAATTATTTATACACATTCAAATATTGGTAGAAATTTCAAAATTCATCTTAATTAAATAAAAAATAAAAGATGGTCAGTTATAATAACTTTGGGTGCCCAATGCAATCTTCTAGATGTTGAAAGGGTAAATTTTACTTTAAATAATTTTAAAATATTAAACTATCTTAAGTAAATATATAGTTGATGGGCAAAAATGGTCTTCAATTTTTTTAAGAAGTATACTGCATACATATTTATACCAACTTTATCCTTTATCTTTATTTAATTTTTCTAACAAAATCATTTATATTTAATTACACCAACAGCTTTCTTTTACCATTCTTGTTGACAATTAAATTTTAGAGTAAAAAACCATTGACCTCCCTTCCATTTTACTTAAATTACAGATACTTTCTTTTTTATTTTTAAAATTAACACTTAGTCTAATTTTTAATGCCGTTAAGAATATTATGTTAGGTTTATAGTTAATTTTTTTAATTTGTCATTAAGTAAAAAAATTAAAATTATTAATTTTTTCTTATAATCTAATTGTATATTCTTTCTTTCTCTCTCCAATTTAAAGAACTTTAAATAATTAAGTATAACAATATTCAAATAAAAAAATTTAATATATCTTACTAAAATTATATAAACTAATTTATCTCTTATTATATTAAATTCCTATTTTATTAAGTCTTTTACATACTTGTTTGAAATATTATTTTAGCTGACTTATTTATTTAATTATTTTAATATTACTAAATAAATAATTTTGCAAAATCAAAAAATTAAAATATAAACTAAAAATGTAAAAATATTGTCATTAATTTTTTTGGATGAATTAAATAATTTTTAGATAACATTTATATTTAAAGAGGAAAATTTTAATTAAAAGTATGTAATTTAATAGTTAATTAACAATTGAGTGGATTGAAATGAAATCTTAAAAATGTAATGGAGGTTTGCATTTAATAATTATTGATTTTAATTGATGTTCATTTGGGTTTTAAAAATAAAGATAATATATTCGTACTTAAAGTACAATAGAAAGGAGATTACTATATTTTACTCTAAATTTTGATGCCTAAATTGCATTTATGTAAGTATTTGAATTATGTTAATAGGAAAAAACACACACGCAGTATTTTAAATAGACAAACATACAATAAAAATTCATTTAATAAAATATCAAATTATTGTTTCCATGCCCACTCCAGGCTTTTCTTCTCTCGCTGTGAGAAAGGACCAAAAGGCTAGGTGATTGCGAAGAGAGAGATCGCATCTTGCTACAACGTCACAATATCAGCAAAAAAGCAGATTCATGCTCTCATGCTCGTTTAAAACCATTTATGGTTTGTTATTCTGAGAATTAATATTTTATAAAATATATTTAAAAATAAAAAATAATAATTTTATTTTTTTATTTTTTAAAATAATAATTTCGAAAACACTTAAAATATATTTTTATTATTTTGTTCTTTAAAATAATATTTTTTACTTTTTAAAATATTTTTTAAAAATACGTTATCAAATAAATTTTTATTTTAAAAAATAGAAAATTATTTTTAAAATAGTTTGCCAAACAGACTTGTTTCTTTGCTCTCTGAAAGTTCCTTGACTGGAGTTGATGAAAGATGATGGCGCTTTGGAAGAGGGAGATGGTGGTGACCGACAGGTTAGGAGCAAATATGCCATTTTATAAAAAAATAAAATGATAAATAAGTCACAAAAAACTAAAAAATAATTATCATATTTTGTGACATCTATTTATCATTTATATATTTTAAAGGTATTTTATTTTTATTATACCTTATTTATTTTTGAAGTTGATAATTTGAGTCAAGCCACCTATTCAAAAAAAATTAACGCTAGATTTGATTATATAAATTTTTTAAAGAGGGTAAAATATTTTAGAATTAATTTAAATAAATTTAGTTTAAATTGAGTCCGATTTGAATAAACTCAAACTGTTAAAATTTTTAATTTTATATATGTCAAAAAATTTTTGGTCAAGAATTTTGACTCAAAAAAAGTTGCCGTAAGGAGTGCGAGTTGACCCTTGAAGAAGGGGTTACTTGAGCATGGGGCAAGGGCGTGAGCGTCAAGGCAACGTGACAGAGCCTCTTATTTGCAACATAATATATTATATATATATATATATATATATCTAAGGCCACAATAATTCCCCACATCTAATTAATCACTTTTGCTCTGTTCCCTGCTTCTTACAATTCCCCTTCGAACGCTTTCTTCATACAGCTTCATCTATTCATTTACATATCTATCAAATGGCTGTGCTAAGGACAGGCTTAACTTTCGGATTAGGAACCATGTTTGGGATTGTGATTAGTCGAGCTTTTCATCACCGTCATTTTCCTCATCATCATAAAACTCACCGTTTTTGGCACTGCCCCAAGCAGGCTCAGGCTCACGCCCAAGGCCAAACTCAAGTCGAGGCACAAGCTCAGGCAAAGGAAACTATTGATGATGATCAAGCAATCAAGGTTTAATTTGATGGTGAAACCCAAGGTTTCTGGATTTTATGCGTGTATAAGGATTTGGAGAATTTCATGTATTAGTAGCTGGTTAGGTAGGCAGCTGGAGAGATGTGTTCTTTTTCTTTTTGTAGAAGTACTTTGACTTCTTTTTTTTTTTTGAAATATAATTTTAAATCTTTACATTTTATTATAAATCTTAGCATTTTTTTTAATATTTTAGGTTTTTTATGAACAAAATATAAGGACCTATAACAAAATACAAGCAAAGTGTAGGAATTTAAAGTTATAATTCCTTTCTTTTTGACCCATGGCGTATATGATAATCCTTTTTGAAATACTATTAGGCATTAAATATACTTGCACTTCTTTTAGTGGATATTTGAATCTTAGTTCTTTATGTTAAGAGAGGCTAGTTCTTTTTATCACTAAATTTAAAATTTTTAAATTAAAAAATATAGAGTCAAGGTCTTGAAAGCTAAGACCAGGCTGGTCAAATTAAAGCCCTGAGGTGTAATCTGGCTTTATAAGACCAGCCTGTTTATGCCCTGTCGGTCTTAATTGACACCGCTACATGAAAGTATTTTGATTTTGTAATTGAAGAATCATTACAACATGTTATGTACTTATGTTAATAATCACTATTGTTACATTTTGTTTTTCTCAATAACTTTGTTTGATCTTCCTTTCATCTAATTCTTATTGAGATTTGAGTATTGACAACAACCTACGTCACCTTGATCCTTTGGTTAATCTAACATTTAGGTGCTCTAGCCTTTAATATAAGATTGTAAAGTGAACTAATCTCATACTTATTAAAAAAACATTTGTTATATCTTTAAAATTATGAAAAAATTGCAACCTTTTTTATTTTACAATTATTTGCAATTAGTAATCATAATAAATTATTGTTTAAGAATATAAACCATAATAAATAAAAGAAAATAAAAATAATTATTCTAACTTGCATTGAATCAATGAGGGCATTGGCTCAATTAAACTAGTTTCAATTAAAATGATTTTTTAATATAATATATATGAAAAATAACATAGATAATATATATCTTTATGTTATTATTTCTATATCAAGTTACAAGATAATTTTAAAAATATAAAAAAAATATAACTTTAGATTCATATACTTTACTCGTATTTTGTTATTAGTCCTTGTATTTTTTTCAATAGTTTTGGTCTTTGTATTTTAATTTTTTTTTTATGATTTTAGATTCTTTCATAAACAAAGTGTAATAATTTTGAAATGATCTAAAATAATAAAAAATAAAAATATAAGGATTAAATATATTTAAAAAAATATAATAACTAATAATAAAATATAAGTAAAGTACATAAATTTAAAGTTGTGTTTTTTTTTTTTAAATTATTTTATTATTTTAAAATATAAAATAATTCAATAAAATCCTCTCATCCACGGTCATCATCCCCTCGCGTTGCCCATTAGCCGAAGTGGTGGCGTTAGCGGGAGCGAGACTTTTTTCTGTGCCACATTCATCATACCGTTGCCAGTTGCCCTCCTTCTCCAAAATGGCTGCTCCGTCAGCATTTTCCCGCCTAAATATGCTCCCAAAACCTTCCATTTTCAGAGCAGTCAACAATTTTCAAAGAACCCGACTTCCACCCAAATGGTCATTTCCCAATTCTTCACTCCATAAATCCTCTTCCATGATAGCCTGCCTTTCCTCCTCATCACGTTCTATTCTGACCTCCCTTGACGTTTCAAAGCACGACGGCGATTTGGTCGTTCTGGGAATTGAAACAAGCTGCGACGACACTGCTTCCGCCGTTGTAAGTATTCGGGTCTTCTTCTTTGGGCATACTATGCTTGCTCCCTCAAAGTAAGCCCTAATCACTCAGATTGGTAAATCAATGGTAAAAGCTAACTATTTATTAAAAATGTTAATCCCAGTTAAAACTGATGGCAAAGGCCTAACTTCATGGGTATTTTCTGTCGTACATCAGAGTAGATATGCCAATTTTGTAATTACGCTTTGGTTCAAGGGAAAAATATAGTTTCTCCATCTTCTCATGGCGTGGATTCATTAGTGTAACTGTGTTTTAAGAGGTATTGTTTGTGTTCCTTTCTTTTGTTGATTTATGGTTTCTATTGTGTAGGTGAGAAGCAATGGTGAAATCCTGAGCCAAGTAATATCTTCTCAGGTACTGCATAGGCTGACTTAGTTTTGTAGTTTTTGCGATGAAAATTTTTACCTTTTCCATAACTGTTATCTTAAATTATAGTCCTTTTGAAATGGAAAAAAAGTAGTTTGTTTTTCCACTGGTCATCAAGGAATAAATCAAGAAAGGGAAAATAACAATCAAGGACCCCTAGAGACAAGTAGTTACGCTGCAGGACTAAATGATTCTGATATTACTTTGCAGAACCAAAGCACCTACCTTTGTTGTGAAAAGACAAAAATACCCCTTCATGTGTATATTATCTACTCTTTTATCAACAACTCTCCATTTGGAAGAAAGCAAATGTTATTTACATTTTAATAGCAATTCATTCTTTTATTAACAACTCTAAAAAATTCACTTGGTGGTATAGAGAAACAAGTGTTATGATTTGATGAACAAGTCTCTGTTTGAAGAAAAAGATACAAGTCCCATTTTCATTTTAACAACAACCAATTCCTTTATTAACAACTCCAAAAAATTAACTTGGTAGTAGAGAGGAACAAGTGTTATGATTCGGTGAACAAATCCTTATTTAAGAAAAAAAAAAAAAAGTCCCATTTTTGTTCTAACAACAATCAATTCCTTCATTAACAACTACAAAATGTTAATTTGGTAAAGGAATTGTTATAATTTGGTGAACAAGTCTTCATTCGAGAAAAAACAAGTCTTATTCTCATTTTAACAACAATCAATTCCCTATAAATAATTTTGTTTTTTCACAACAAATTTTAATTACATTTAGGTCCTTTGGTCTTGCAGCGTAATTAATTGTCTCCAGGGGTCCTTGATTGTGATTTTCCTAATCAAGAAATTATGTGGCATAAACTCTAGTGAATTGCTCTTTGATGAATTGTCAACATGCATGCTTCTTGTTATTGGGGTGTACTTTCTCCAGCAGGCTAATGAGAACAAGGCTTCTGCAAACACAGTGATGCTCTAGTCAGCGAGTGCTGTAATGTTGCTTGAAAGTAATGGGAATATAAATTGTACCTGGAGGGAGGGGGTGTACCATCTCATTCAAGCTTCGATGTGACATTTTAAAGTGAAAATATCATTCTGCATATGCTCATCAAGGAAGAACGTGGTGTCAAAAAATTACAAATCTAAATGAAAGGAAAATAGTCTGGCATCACTATTATGAATATTATCCATACTGCTATTTTTTGTTGGTACTAGCAATCCTGGGCAGGCATAAGTTTCATTGTTATTGTCCACTTGGTTTTATATAATGTGGTTTATGTTATTGTTTTTGCCTGCTTATAGACATCTATTTGCATCTGACTTCTATTCACCAAATGAAGGCTGACTTGCTTGTGAAATATGGAGGTGTTGCTCCAAAAATGGCAGAAGAAGCTCACTCACAAGTGATTGATTGGGTATAGTATTCCTTTATTTGTATTTGAGTTTGTTAAATATTTAGTTAGTGTATTGTAAAATGGAAGTCAACAGAAATATGCAAACACATGGGAATGAGAAGCAGGGAAAATTTGAGGCTTTTTCTCATTCTTACTTTGTTTGTCAATGTTTGTTGTTTACATACACAATGAATTGAAAGAATCATGGAAGAAATTGACTTATATCCCTGTTTGAACATATCTCATATAGGTCAGGGGAGAGATATCCCTGCCTTTTCTCACGTGCTACAACTCTACAAACCTTATATGGAGCCACATTTTTCCTATTAATCACCTGCATGAGTTCTTATTTTTCTTCCTTTGTGAATGTTATTCTTTAAAACAGTCAATTGTCTTGGTCTACCTAGTGACTATTTTTGTTGATCCTGTGTAAGTTCCCCAAATGTAGTTCTGGTAGAAGGAAAAGTAATCATTGTGTTACTTTAAGTCCTCAGAATTAAGTCTGCCGATTACTTATTACAGGTTGTGCAAGAAACCCTTGATAAAGCTCATTTGACTGAAAAGGATCTCTCTGCTGTTGCTGTTACTATTGGTCCTGGTTTAAGTCTCTGCCTTCGTGGTAAGACATCATGTCATTTTGGCATATTTCTTTTTACATTCTATTTCTTCCTTTAAAAAGGTAAGTAAGCAAGATAGTACTTGATAAAGCTTATTTGGCTGAAAATGATTTCCATCTCTATGGTTGCTGTTACTTATAATCATTGGTGAAGCTCTGTCTTCATGGTAATACACGATTGAATTTAATTTCCATGTATGTGAATTTACATCATATTGAGTCTAATGAAAGGGTTTGTTGCAAATACGACACCTTCTACAAGAAAAGGCAGTATCACTGTGGAAACAAAATAATTAAAATGCAGGTTAGTCACATTAGATTGCCAAAATTTTCAAACTGAAGAGATCAATAAAATGAATGTATGACACTAGACACTATTTTTTGTTAGTTTGTTTATGCATTAACTTTTAGTAGAGAAACATGCTACTAGTTCTGTACTGCTTGCTTAGTAATGCAAAGAAGTTGGAAAGTTTAGACATTCAGTTCAACTGTGGGTAAGATTTTCTGTTCAGACTTCAATCAATGTCATTGAATATTACGTGCTCATGACAATTCTAGAACTGGCATGACTTTACTATCTAGTCATTCCTGAGTTTTAGAAGAAATTCTTGCTATGAATCATGAATTCCTTTGGTCTACTTGCATGATGCAGTGGGTGTGCAAAAAGCAAGGAGAGTTGCTGGAACCTTTAATTTGCCAATTATTGGCGTACATCACATGGAAGCTCATGCTCTAGTGGCCAGGTAAAGGTATAATGTCTTCATATTTATCATTTATTTTATTGCTCCATATATGATGAGGTGCGCTAGCAAATTACAATGCTTGAATTGAGAACTTAATTGTTACTCCCTTTGGTCCTATTTGCAGGACACTTTCTAGAAATAATTTTTGATCCAAAATATAGGACACCTTGTAATAATTAAATCACTTTTCCAATTTTACCCTTTTTTGATTAGCATGAAGGTATTTAATATAGTTGTATCATTATTTAAAGCTAAGGATAAAAATGAAAATATATTTTATTTTTTAATTATATCAAGAAAACTAATTTTTTTGAGATGTGTGAAATGGTTGAAAGCGTTCTACAATAAGGACTAGAGGGAATGTATGTTAACATGTGTCAGAAGTTGTCTGCTTGTTATCAGTTTTATATGGGAAAATATTATTTTTCTATGAGGCATACATATTTGTTCTTTTTAGGTTAATTGAGCGAGATTTGCAGTTTCCATTCATGGCACTGCTTATTTCTGGTAATTATTCTTTTCTGTTTCATTAAATTTATCTATCATGCTAGTTTTCTTCCTTAGACTTCCTTTAATGGCTGGACTTTTCATTTTGTTTCTTATACTTCTGATCATGCAATCAATTTTCTTGGTTCAGGTGAATGATGTGGCCTTCTTAGATAATGACAAATAAGGGCTGCATGGTAAAATTGCACATCAGGCTGCTAACCTTGTTTTGATGACCTGTAAACATAATATAGGAAATAAAATCACAAGTGCATCAAACATTTTAACCAAAATAAATGCATATGGGTAAGAGAGCAAATGTGAAAGGAAAAGGATTATCATAGCTAAAAAGTGGCAAGGACCAACATGATAACTAATGAATTTGAGTTAGAATATTTTTTGTCTGTAAAAAACAATTTTCTTGTTTTAGCTTCTTCCAAAGGAGAAGATCCATTTTTCTGTTTCTTTCTTGGGGCAGGAATTTAACTCAGAAGCAACTTATTTTCAATTAAGAAACTTGGCCAAACATGACAAAATCTCAAAACATATGCTCCTTTTAAAAAAAGTGTACTTCTACCCTTGAAGAAGCCTGCCAAACAGGTTATACTTAGCAGATTAGAGTCATTTTTTTTTTGTTAGCAATGACATAAGAGGTATTTCCTTGTAATACAAAGATTGTTCTTGTTACATTTTTTTTATTAGTCCAGTCAATTGCTAACATTTTTCCAGACACAGCCGCTATTGGATATATTCTACCGCGTACCATCTCTGGTGATATGCTCTGATATATTTCTGAGAATAATGGAAAATATTGTATTCATGCAATTCCTAGGAGGTCACAATCTACTCATACTTGCTCGTGATCTTGGGCAATACATACAACTTGGTACTACAATAGATGATGCGATTGGAGAGGCATATGACAAAATAGCTAAATGGCTTGGTCTTGATATGAGGAGGAGTGGTGGTCCTGCTATAGAGGAACTTGCTCGGGAGGGTAATGCAGAATCAGTCAGTTTTTCAGTATGTCACATCCTATCATTAGTTTATGACCCATGGTATGCATGGCTAATTTATTGAAGGAGTACTATGCAATTATTTATTTCCTTATCATCTAGTTCTCTAATGAAAACATTGTAAGCTTATATCATTGAACTTGACATTTAAAAGGCCATTTTTAAGAGAGAATAAATAATAGGGCCAATGCAAGTAATGAATGGGAATGGTTTATGTAAATACAGAATGGGAATATAGGTAGGAGTAACTAACTTATACGGAAGTGCATTTGAGTGTTGAGCTGCTCTGGGTTTGTTATATCAAACACAATCTTAAGCAATATATTAAGGTACAAAAACATCAGGGTGCCAGTTTCTACATTTTTTAGGAGTGTTGCGTGGTCTCAACTCTTATTTGATGAATATTGTTTAGTTTCCACTCCACCTTAAACAAAGAATTTAAGCAAGAAAAAAAGTAAACTTAATTGATGTCTAGCTTGTAACATCTTATTGTCAAGTGTCAAAAAACTATGCAACACGTGGATAATATATGTTATAGAGGTGGTATATGCTATACTTTCTTTTCTTATTGGTTGAGAGCTAGATGATGCTTTCTTCCTTCACTAATAATTGATTGATTCGTAAAAAGTAGATTTTTGATCCTTTTCAGAAATTACTATGTCTATGGCTTACCTTGTGGTCAAATAAATTTGTCACTGCCTTGTTTCTAGGTTCCAATGAAGCATCACAAAGATTGTAACTTCTCATATGCTGGTCTGAAAACCCAAGTGAGGCTAGCAATTGAATCTAAAAAGATGTATGTAAATATTTCAAGCTGTGATTATTAATGTCTTTTCTGTACTGAACAAAAAAAATGATGGACTGAGGCCTAGCATGTGTTCTGTGCTTAATTTTGTTACATGGCATTCTGGACAATGTGGTTTTTAGTAGTCCTAATATAAGTTCTTTCTGTTGTGATGGACTGAATGCTTTGAGTATTTTACATATATAAAACATTGCATGCTTTGAGTACTTGTTACTTGGCATTCTGGAAAATGTGTTTTCCTTTTGTTTATATATGAACACTTTGACTCTAATATTACTTATCAAGGCCATGGCTTTTGATAGATGAGAAAATATTACGTGATTTAGCATGTGCATTTAAAGAAGTATCAAGTAATATAATAGTAAAATGTGCGGACAAATTTAGTTTCTTGTCATTTTGCCACCCCACATACTCATAATATGGGCCATACACAGTGATGCGAAAATTCCCATTTCTTCTGCAAGTAGTGAGGACCGAGTTTCTAGAGCTGATATTGCTGCTTCCTTTCAGGTTGGTTATTATGCTTAATAGGTTTTGCAAAGTAAAATGTAAATATCTCTTCCTTTTTGGATTGGTTGACTCCAGTTAATGGACTTATATATGGGGTTTCACTTTTATAATTTCCTTCTTTTTGATGTCCCATTAACTTGGGTGGTTTATCTTCATATCCCTTATTAATCAATTTTTTCTGTATGTCAAGCAGCGGGTTGCAGTATTACATCTTGAGGAAAGATGTGAACGAGCAATACAATGGGCGTTGAAGATGGAGCCTTCTATAAAATACTTGGTAGTTAGAAGTCAACATTTGTTGCTTTGTCAGTCAAACAATGTCAATGCATTAAATTTTCTGTTAATTGTTCACTGGAAAAGTGGAATGCTGTTCATTTTTATACTTTTAACCGCAGGTAGTTTCTGGAGGTGTTGCATCAAATCAATATGTTAGGTCTCGGCTAGATATGGTTGTAAAGAAGAATGGCCTACAACTAGTATGCCCTCCTCCTAGCCTTTGTACTGACAATGGTAATAATTTATTCCTAGTTTTAGTTATAGGCAAGTAGGTAAGTTTTCAATTTGGTCTTTGATCAATATTCGTTTGGATTTCAGTTCTCGAACATTGAAGTGCCTGCAATGTCTCCGTCTTTGTTGACTTGGACCATTTTTGTTTACTTGACACTGACAAGTCATAAAAATTGGGGGGGGGGGGGGAGGGAAATCCTGCAACATTTTAATTATTGAAGGACTAAATTGAAAATCCATCTATTTATCAAGAATTAACATATATTTATCCTCTAGAATCCAGGACTTGTTTGGTAAAAAGAATGAATTGAAATGAATGGGAAATAAAATTAACGGTGATTTTGAAGATAGAAAATGATCTTTATACCGATGCTTTGAAAAATAATAAAAAAAGTATACATTGTTGTACATTGATTATAAAGATATGAAAAAGAAAGAAAGAAAGTGATCTTATTTCCTTAGACAAACCTACGGAATGGAACTTTCCTGAGTAAACTAGTTTGGTTAAGAAAATAAGAGTTTTTAATTTGGTCCAATTAACTTTCTTTATCCAATTGCTCAAAGAGGTGTGCAAATTTGCTGGTTATAACCCACAGCATGCTCATGAACTGACTAGGGGTGATGGTTGCTTGGACTGGCATTGAGCACTTTCGCATGGGAAGATATGACCCTCCTCCTCCTCCACAAGAACCTGAAGACTTTGTGGTAAGTTTTGTAAACTGTGACATTACATGGACTGAGCTACTAGTTGATCAATTGGGACTCTAGTTTTCTGAGGAAGATGTCATGATGTTAAATAATATTAATGTAAAGACAATCTGATGGAATCCTCACTGTTTTTTAAATCACAGCGGTAATGAGATAAGGTTAAAGCAAAAGTTCAGATTAAGCCCTTAACCTGTGGGAGATTGGAAGACATACAGAACTCACTGAGAACAGAACTAAAGTGATAAAGGTAAAGCAAACACAAAGAAACTTCACACAGGCTCCTCGGCATTCTAGAGGCCAGCACTCTCCTATTGTCCCTCAATATCTGGCGCACACTCCTCCCCACCACTATATGCCAGACTTCGTTACTATTTTAACCGACTGCCCTGCCAACTCATCCCTCTTCTTTGTCCTTTTCTTTTTGCTATAAATTTGGGCTGGCATACCAGGCTAAGCACTCTCTACAGACCCATCACAATCTGATTTGACTTAAAAAAGTGTAGCATCAGCCAGCTTCCACAATCCTACCTTATAGTTTGGTTTCCTAGTATGAATCCACTTCTACTTAAACTCAGGATGATCGTTTATATTTAGTTTAGAAATTTGATTGCAACTATGAAGCTTTAAGGCCCATTTGGGTTCTCTCAGTGAAATTCTTTCTTTTGATACAAAGAGAGTGAAATTCTCATTCTCTCACTTTTTTGTAGTGTCTATTACATTATTCTAATGATTGTCCTACAATTTTTATCTTTCTTTTTTCTTTTTGGTCTTTTGGTTAAGATGATAACATAAAAAATCATTTTTCATTGCCCAATCACTTTTTTCATTCTATTTTTAAGGCTCATTTATTTAAGATTAAAAATAAATGATTTTTTAGATGATTTAGAGATTTCATAAGGAGATATTTATTTTGTTGAGATTTTGTAAAAAAGTTGAAATTAATCCTTTATGTTTGGTTATAATAATAAATAGTGATTTTTAGATTTTGTGATATCTTCATGGATCATTGTTTATAAAAAATGATTTATTATTATGTTATTTTAAAATTTTATAATATTTTCATGTATCTTTGTATTTTTATAACATTCTCATCCACTGCATTAGATTACATTTAGAAGTTATTCAAGGCAACTTCTCAAAATAATTATAAATATGCTTTTCTCTCATTTTTTTTTGGTTTTCAAAAGTTTAAACAAATATAATAAAATTAAATTTTTTTTTTTGAAAAAGAATTGATTTTTTCATGAAAAAAAGCTTAAGCAAATGGGCCCTTAATTCTAGCAGTGGGTAAATTTTTTTCCCCTCAATATCTAGGATTCCTTTCAGCTTGAATAGCCATTATTATGCTTGTGTTTTGTCAATCGATATATATATATATATATATTTTATAACATAAATGTAGATAACGTATTTAGAGAGAAACTTCAAAAAGGTAGTAGATGTAAATATGAAAAGAGAGGTCGCCATATAATCACAATCTCGTGTTACCTTCTATCTGAATGCATCAGTACATAAATGCAAAAGATCTGATTTAGTATCTTAGACATCTGGGTAGCAGCTAAACTCTCCATTTTCTTTTCATAACAGTATGATGTACGCCCACGGTGGCCATTAGGAGAAGAGTATGCCGAAGGAAGAAGTGAAGCTCCCTCTGTAAAGAGGGCCCGTGTTCATCCATCTCTGACATCTCTGATACAAGCAGCATCACAATAGTAATCATGACTTGCTTGAGCCTCTATCTTGCTTCAGTCTTCTTTACAAAGAAAATTTATAGCCTCTATCTTGCTTCAGTCATATAATCTATATAGCCGACCCTATCTAGTAGAATAAGGTTTGTTGTTGTTGTTGTTGTATTCAGTTTTCAAAAGATAGTCAGACTCAGACCCAGTCACTGGAATGGATCTAGGATTGAAGTAGTGAGATGAATCTTTGAAATGTTAGCATGCTTATATATTCTAAAACTGGATGTGGGTCTCCGTCATTGCGTATAGTTTTAGAAATGAGTTATATTACTCATGACTTATGAATTGATATGTTGATTTTAGGCTGAAAAGTGTACATGTAATACTGTTTTGTTATTTATTGAAGTTGGTGTTCTTTTGTGCTATGGGATTCATATAATTAGCCTAATCATTTTCTGCTGCTCAACTTATAAACGAGTACAAAAACCAGATTAATTTGTGTGGCTCCATGATTGGCGCTGGAACTAACAGAAAGTTACGTGTAGAACTATAATCTTTAAGTAGAGCATTTAAAGCAAAAATGGAGATTGATATTACAAAGAATTATGATTAAAGAAACCCTCTAACCAGGTCTTCCTGCCAAAACAACACACCATATTAGTGATATAGCAAATGTTTCTAGAGGTGAATTTCTATAGCTTCGCTGCTTTTATTGTAGATGACTCCTTCCGTTGGCTTCTTCATCAATCTCTGAATCTCAAGAAAACAAAACAGTTGCATGGTGAGTAAGGAAATGATAGTTAAGAGGTTGGTTAGGGGCTTTACACACTCCTATTAGCATAAAGAATGAGAGGGGGGGGGGGGGAATAAAACATAAGACACACTATGTAGGAATCAGGAAAGTTTTACTTGAACACAATTCATTCATAAATGATCTTCTACAGATCTTCATGCAGTGTTTTATATATTGAGTATATAATTGACATGTCAAATTGTAGAACTGCATCATTTTAAAACCTATAATTCATTTTGTTATCTGGAATATTAATATCATAATTGATGTACGTAGAACTGCATCATTTTAAAACCTATAAGCCTATTGATTTTATATTTTGTATCTAATTATATCAAGTTTGTATTGAATTAGATGTCATAATTCAGACCATTCAGGCATGATAATGTAATTCCATTGACATTCTTTGAATTTTGTCGAAATTATAGACACATCTTTTACTTTTAAAACCTACACATACGTGCTTTTGCTAAAAAAAGGGCTCGGAAGAAATAAGTCAATCTGCTGACCTTATGTAAGGCATTATACTTTCACAGAAGTAACATGGTTGAGCAGCATGTCAACAATTTCTGCAGAAACCTTTGAAGCCGATGCTCGTAGATCATTGATCTTAGCTTCTGTTTCTTCTTCAAGCCTTTTCACAGTAGATCCAGCGTTCCCACTAGTCTATAAACACATAAGCAAGTAGGGAAAAAAGAAACAGAAAAATAATGATTCAGGTACTGAATTCTTAACCTTACGTGATATTACAACAACAACAACAAGCCTTTATCCCACTAGGTGGGGTCGGTTACATGGATTGCAAGACGTCATTGTGCTCTATCATTTATCAAGCTTTTAGGAATATTATTAATTAAGAGATCGCGTTCAATAACTTCTAAGAGTGTTCTCTTAAACCTTCCTCTACCTCTCTTAATCGGGCTCAAAGTTCTCAAGTAAGAAGCTTATCATACATTTTCTTTAATCATTCACTTGACAGAATACTAATGTACAATATGTTACTTTTAAAGATCAACCTGTGAATTCTTTAATCTTTAGGGTTTGACCATATCCTTGTAAGGTTCGACAGAATTTTATATTGTCGAAGGCCAAATACAACTCTTTTACCCAGGCTTGAAACCGCTATAAAACATAGTGAGCCTTTATGGTTTGACCCTTCAAATAAAATATGCAACGTGCTAAAAAAGACATTATTAAATATAGTGGAATCTGTGTATTTTCATAAAGCTCAAAATGGCTACGCTATCTATATTTTACAAATGGTACAGCACCTTGTGCATTTCACATTTTATATTAACAATACCTCGGAAAGATTCTTTTGGTATTCACTTTCCATGTGGGATTTGTACAGAGCTGCTTCTCTCTCTGCTTCCTCTTTTGCCTGCTTCAATCTTTGAGTTCTCACTGGAGAATTCACACAAACACATGGCATGCATATCACATTTGCTAGGGAAAAGGAAGTAAAACCATGCAGGTTGTGATTCTGATTCATTACAAGTTCTATACTTGTCAACAGATGAATAGAAAATCCAATTGTGGTATGGAATAAATTAATTCAACTGATAAAAAGTAAAGCGTTGAGATTGTAGGATATTATTGAAACACGAAGTTTTTATGATAAAAGGCCATTGAATCTCACAGCTTCTTGCATTGGAAACAATGTGTTGAGCTTCTTGTTCTGCAGTTAACAGCATCTGAATTCCTCCTTGCCCTCTAAAGGGATCCATGGTATCTGGAAAAGGACACAAACATGAAGATGGGATCAAATATATAATTAGTAACAGAACCTATGAAATTAACAAGAGTTAATTATTGATAAACTGTTACCGAACCAAATATTAATCTTTATCCTATCAGAAACGTATTTGAGTAAAATTTCTGATGCCAGCAACGAAATTTCCTGACAGCTATTTGGTCTATGAGAATTCAGAATTTGCAATATAATCAACTGATTGAATTTAACATGGCCAAAAAGGGATTAAGTCAAATGTGGAAGTAAAAAAAATAAAGAAAGAAAGAAAAGTTGGATCATGAAAAGGGTGCTGATTTGAAAAAAGAAATGATTTCATTACTTGAATGAAAAGCTGGTTATGATAAAATGGATAATAATGAGAAGAAGGACGATGCAAGTGTAGTTTGTTGAAGAGTATCCTCCAAAAACTCCTAAATGAGGGGTTTGCGATTGGCTTTGTTATCTACCAAGTCAAATATTACATTTAGAAGCATTTCATTTCATTTGTTTTTTTTTTTTTTTACGTCAATGTAAGATGAATTAACTTTTTAATATATGTTCAAATTATAGGATCATTTATAAATTTTTACCGCCATCCCTTCATATTAAAAATTACATTTCTAAAGTACAATAATAATTACTTCAGACAAAAAAAAAATAATCCTATATTTGTCATTTGTATGGCATGTTTAACAATTATTACGTATGCATTTGGTTAATATAAAATAATTGGAAAATTGCACAATGATTAAATATCTATTACTATTGCAAAAGTGCTATTTCATACAGTTATCTTTCTTAGTTTCCAAAAAAAAAAATTGATAATAATTTATTTAGGAATGATAATATAGTTATTTAGGAATGATAAAATTTTATCCCATATTTGATCCACAACTTGTGCGTATTTTCTTTGTTGCCCCATATTGGAGCTTGAATTATGGGTATTCTATTGTTTTGCATTCGTTAAGAGTTGTTTTGTAATAGACAACATTTTCATTGGTGAGCAACTTATTTCTAAGATTAAGAATGATTTTGGTGTTTGGATTGAAGGACGACAGCAAATTCTGCAACATTATGCCATGCAATTTTTATAAATGATATTTAATATACATAATAATAAGGGATACTAGAATAACGATTACAGGTCTATTAGCTTTTACAATGTTATTTACTTTTTTTCCTCCAAAGTATAATGTAATTAACTTAAGTTGATATTAGAGCATGTTATCTCTCTTAATAGGCTATGAATGCCTCTCTTAATGATTTTGATATTACTCTATAGGACCAAAGTTGTGAAAGGATAAAAATACTTTCATATGATATTATACTCTTTTAACAACTCTTCATGGAAAAAAAAAAATCACATTCACATTTTAACAATAATCAATTCTCTTATTAACAATTTTAAAAATTAACTTGGTAGTAGAGAAAAATAAGTGTTGTGATTTGGTGAACAAATTTCATTTTCATTCGAATAAGAACCAATTTTTTTATTAACAACTCTAAAAAATTAACTTCATAAGATGAATAAGAATTGTAATTCAATGAGCAAGTCTCCATTCAAGAAAAAATAAGTCCCATTTCATTCTAAAACAAAAACAATTCTTTCACTAACAACTACAAAATATTAATTTAGTAAAAGAATTATTATAATCTAAGAACAAGTCTCGATTTGAAAAAAAAAAAAAAGTCTCATTCCTATTTTTAATAATAATCAATTCTCATCACAACAAAAATACATCAAGGGTAGTTTTGTCTTTTCACAACAAATTTTGATTACATTAAATCTTTTGATCCTGCAAAGTAACACAAGAATCATTTCATCTTGCAGCATAATTAATTATTTTTGGGGGTCCTTGATTGTGATTTTCCCAATTCATATTCAAGTAAGTATGTGTTTGAGGATTATGATTTTTATTTCAGGATGATTTAATTTTTTATATTAATTCTTTAATAATGAATTTTTCTACAAACTTTAGGGAAATTATTACATTTCCAGAGGAAAAATGTTATTTAAATAATTCAAATGAATTTTAATGTTATTTAATAAGTTACATTCTTTTTAACTAGACAAATTATGCTGAAAGTTTAAATCTCTACATGGGCTTTTCACTGAATAATTTATATAATAAACACTTCCCCTAATCCAAATTCCAAATGTTTCAAAATGTCAAGGGAAAATGAAAAATAAGGACTCATAAAAAATATCAATATCAAGTTAGGCATATCTTTATAAATAATATATCCCAAATTTAATACTCCTCCCATGTTTTAGTACTAAAATATTTAAAACAACTTAATTTAATATTAATCTTCTTATGAGGTACTTACTCGAGATTCTCCCAAATCTTGAGGCATCCCACCAAGTTCCTCCTTGTGGTGATGAATATGGCAATGGCGGGATATGCATGTTCTATCCACTTGTACCCTTTATGCATCCTCCAATTCGAAGCTTCTTATTTAACCAAATATTTTATCCCAATCAAACCAGTCCCTCAGAAATTTCTATGATCTAACATTGAAATTTAACTCTAACTCATCCATCTTACCTAATCCTCTACATTGACAGAATGTGACTGGACCTTTTTTGTTTTTGGATAAAAGGACCATTTATATTAATCAAAGTCCAAGGTTAAAAGAAGGGGGTGGGGACAATCCCAGAATATTTGTTTGGGAAGTGGCTATTGTTGAAGATAGAAATAAAAACATTGGAAGAAAAAAGAGCCCAAGCGAAAGAGGCCCTGCGTGATGGGACAAACCGGTTTGTTCTTGATGAAGATTGACCCTTTAAATGTTACCACCTAACAGTAGGAGATTGGTGTTAATTGTCGAGACAGTATGTTTTGATTCTCAA
>NW_026556730.1:0-32210 GCF_029017545.1 Prosopis cineraria
TATGCCAAGCAAGGTTGCATATATAAGAAAATTAGAACTTTCATCAAAAAGACAACTGCATTTGGATGTGGCGCCATTTTCTGTCGTTCTCTATTTCCTTCTCAACAGCCTTCATTCTTCGGCCGAAATCAAGGGCTTCCAGCCGATATAAGGGAGTATCACTTCGTTGAAGATCTTGAGCTACCTATTAACAAAAATTGTTCAATAACCAATGATTTCCAAAAGCAATATGCTCGGATCAAACTTCCAGTGAGGTATTACCTCCAGTGATTCGTCATAAACTCTCGCCTTAATTTACTACCCGTTCTGGAACCAAAACACACGGATCCTGCGATCAGGTGATGTTATGGAAATTGCTTTCCATCTGGACTGACCTAAAAATTGGTGCATCACTGTCAATAAATGTCTTCTTTTCAACCCAGAAAGCATCTATATCATATATGTAACCTATCTTGATGTTGACTAGCGAACTATAAGTTCAGATGTATGCCTAGACTGATACCTCAATAGTTAACAGAAGTCTTTGGCATTTCGCGCTATTTCAAAGAGATTGGTATCACTTTTCAGTCTAAAATTCACCCTACAAGTACCAAGAAACACAGATTATAGTATGTTCATGAAATAAATAAATGTTAAAAATGCTAGTGTCACAAAACAAGAATTTAAAGATTGCAATCCTAAACAAGTTGTTTTCACAAGTGAATAAAAACTTCCCCTACAACAGCCACCAAGAGTAACAACCAAGCATTAAAAGGAGGTAGGAAATTGTGACAGCATGAAAATGAGCACATACTTATCCTCTGGGAATTGAAGTGTAGTAGGATTCCAGTATTCAATCAACCCCTTTGTATCTGCTGAAATCACAGAATCATATAGTGGATTGAACTTCATAACTTTAATAGGACTCAAATGCATCTGAAATGAGGAAAAGTGGATCATTCAATTCCATTACTGATCACAAACCAAAAAAGAAAGACAAGCAATTTTGAATGGTCAGTCAAATTCAACTTGGTCTAGAACTGGTACCTCTTTGGAGATTATAGGTTCATTTGAACCAGCTCGTGCATCATATATGTGCACAAAAGATGAGTTTCTATCACTAATGGCAAGCCTAGCTTTGACATCTCCTTGTTTGTAAACCCATTCAACAGCACCAGGAATGTATGGCAATCGAATCATCGCCATCATGTCAAAGTTGACTACATCATAAATTTTCACAGCGTGATCATTTGATATTGTACAACAAAGCAGACCATCAACGCTAACCTGCACAGCAGAAACAAGTCATTGTTGATGAAAAACATATTTTGATAACTTGAATACAGAATCCAGGGGAAAAATTCTATCCTGGTATAAGCGATTAATATCATCAGCGTGGTGAAAGCATGAAGAATGCTTCTCAGCATTCTACAAGACAAATCCAAATTAACCATTTCTAGTAAGATATATAACATGACGGGCACATATTTAACTGCATGTTTCCACTTTTGTGTCTGCAAGATCTGTAATATTCACGACACTGCAATTTTTAATACATGCTTAATGCAGTTATCCTGATACAGCCATAAACTTTGCACCCTCATTGAGACTTGGAAGACCCTGAGCTGAGATAGAATTATTTGGGACTAAGATGAAATAAGAAACACATTAACAAATCTTTGTTTTTCCATGCACAGGTGAACAATATTGTACAATTCAGCAGTAGAAAATCCATACAGGCATAATACATAAAATTCATATCACTTACATACTTTCCAAGAGAAGCATATCTAACTATATAAATAAAAATCTCCAATCAATTAGATTTGAGGCAGCGATAAGTTAGACACTACTTCACATGAACAAGAGTTATACCAGGTCGATAAACTTACGGCTAGACCTTCAATTGGGCCAAGATGGGATTTGAAGTGCTTTGCAAATTCAATACCAATAGGCTTTTTCTTCCAAAATTTCAACTGCCCTGTTGACAAAAGGAAGTTACCCACAAAGAGATAGGCCATGGTATCATACAATAAGCCATTGTATTACAAAAAGAGTCAATTGGTCTGATATTTTTGAAAAGGATAAAATGTTGTCAAGTTAAAAAAAGGCCATATCAGCAAGTTACAGAGCAGAAAAATTACCCACAAAACAATATAGATAAGAGAAACATTGTTCAAATATTAAATGCTGAAGCTGATTACATGATCAATAGAACAACCAAATTTGTTGGATAAAGCTCTAGTAGTATACACACAAACACATATCTATACAAAATTTAATGATTATAGATATGCTGCAAAGGATATGTTTACCATCAATGCTCCCAGTTATGAAAAATTCTGCAGCTGAAACAGCAACATGGGTAACTATATCACGATGCATATAACTTTTCTCATACCTGTAGAAAGAGAGAGAAGCGAGGATGAAAAAAAAAAACCGCTGATTTCAAAACCTCCTGCACACCTACCAAGATTTCTTACTGGATGAAAAGAATGAAGCGCTTCAGAGCAATTCTACTCAACACATGAGGCAAAAAATTTCAGAGTAAAAAAGAGGAGGTTTTCATCCTGGCTACTTTATGGTTCGTTTGTAATTTAAATGGAGATACATGGAAGAATTTATTGCCATTAATAAGTGATTCCATCTTCCACATCTTTAGTGGATGTGCCATTTTTTTATATGGCTATCTGACATTGTTGGGCTCAATTCAAGGTATACAAAGGGAGTAGTTAGCTCTGTTCAGTGGATGTTCTTTCTTGGATTCATTGCCATTAATAGAAGAGTGATCATCCATCTCCGTCCTTTTTCTATCTTAACAGAATCTCTACATTTTAAAATGGAACCACAAGGGAATTAAGTCAGTTGCTTGACACGAAACTTACTGCAAAAAGTTCTGTGAGATTGCAATTCACAGGCGTTCAGGCAGCAATACGCTCATTCTCGACGGAATAATGAGTAATAAAATTTCACTTTATTCACAAGCGTCTCCATCTCGGAAACTAAAAAAACTGTGATTACTTTAGCAGTTACAAGTGGAACGAAATGTTTCATCGAAAATACTTGAATTGGTCTTTCAGCGGAGACAGTACAGCATCAATGAAGATTCGTAACGCAAAAGCTATACAGCAAGCAAATGGATTGGAAGGGCGTACCAAGAAGAGAAGACATTTTAATCCGCTCAAGATACCAAAAAACTTGAAGTTAAAAAAAAAATAATTTTCCAACATTGCATGAGCACCTGCACTTCAGCATAAAAAATCAAACCACCACCATCCTGACTAAAAATTTTTCACTATATATAATTTCCTGCATAGTTGTTGGTATCAACTTAATTGATTTAAAGACAAAAAGAACTAAACTTTAAACCCTAAACTGTGATCTCAGGGCATGGACATATGAAAGATGCTAGAACGACTACTCACATGTTTGCAGAGGGTAAAGCATCGAGGTAGGCCTGCTCGAACTGGAGAGGACGTTTAGGTCGAGAGCGTAGGGCTGGCCCCGGTCCGATAAGGGCGTCTTCCTCACCATCCGGAATCGCCGAATTGCCGTCACCGCCATTCTGACTCTCTTCCATTTCGGCACCGTGGTTTAGCAATACAGATCGGTTCCAGAAGAATGCAAGATGGTATTAGGAATTGTATCTCAGTCCACTGAAAGATAAAAAGTTCAGAGGGCAAAACTATAACAGAGGAAGGAAGCAGAAGCTGCTTCTTGCTCCTGGGCAAAACTATACCTTTGCAATAATTCTTCACTGTACCCTTGGGGGTAAATTTATGTCTAAGATAAATAGTGTATTAGTTCAGCTGGAAGAAGATTAATTAACTATAATTAAAATATTTTCTGAAAAATTATATAAATTATATTTTAAAAAGTTACAAATATCTTATATTTTTTTAATATAATACTTTACAAAATATTTTATAATACTTTACAAAATATTTTATAATATTTTTTATATTTTAATATTTTATAATACTAGACTAAACGTCTTTATATAAACTACTTCGAGAGGATACAAATGGAAATTATTTTATTATTATTTTTTTTGCCAATAAACATAGAGGTCATTATTATAAATGTATATTAATTAAATTTTTTTAATATCATATCCACTTAAATTTAAAATTATTAATTATGAGTGATAATGACATGTAAAATTGAAAATTTTGTTTATTTAAATATAGATAAAATCAATTGTTTTTATTTTTAAATAAAGTTGTATGGTACTATCATTACTAACAATAGTTTATGGCTGATTCAACCCTTCCACCAATTTTTTTTACCAACAATTCCTCCACCAGTTTAATCAAACACCAACTCAATTATATTTATTACCTATTTGATTAAAAAATTAAAGAGAATGTAATGTTATGTTAAGAAATGAAATGAAATGTAATAAAAATTATATGTATTTATTTAATATGTTATAAAAAATAGTTGTAATGGAGATTACATAAATTTATTAATGTAATTTTTTTACAATATATAATATAATTTTTGTTAGCTAATTTAATTTTCTTTACTTTATTTAATATTAATCAAATAGCTGAAATCTTGTAATGTATTGGAATTGCCAATAATTCCTTTATATTGCATCGAAACAATGTGTATATATTTTTAATATTAAAGTACTATGCAAGATCCATCTAATTTGTTCGGTAAAACGGAACATGACAAATGACAAGCCTCTTCTGTGCGTGGTTCACCTTATTAAAAATTCTGGAATTTAGGAAGCATTTGAAAGATGGGGTTCCTGTCTCACTCTCACTGAAGGCAAAGGCACAGTCCACACTTGCGGGAGAAATGAGGGCGTTGTACAATTCCGGAGGCAACCTCAGTAATTTACGATTTTGCCATTGCCCTCAATTCCCCTCCTCGAACGCACCATTTGTTATTCTTCCATCACGAATTCCATGCCTTTCTCTCAGAAACCCCACTACTGCACTTTCCTGCAACCATAATCTCTTTTCTCCTTCGGGGTCGTCGTCGATTCAACCACTGATGGCTTCTCCTACCTCATCCATTGACACTGACCAGGATACAAAGCCACTCTCGGTGCTTTTTGTTTGCCTCGGCAACATCTGTCGGAGCCCAGCCGCTGAAGGGGTCTTCAGACACTTGGTCAAGCAAAGGGCTTTGGATTCCAACTTCAAAATTGATTCTGCAGGCACCATTAATTACCATGAGGTGGGTTATCCCTAGTTACATCTCATACTATGATCATCGGATAGATCTGTAGTATTGTGTGTTCTTGTTTGTGCTTGAATTATCTCCGCTTCATATGGCTGCCATTGTGACAAGTGACGATTCAAGAATCTCTGAATAATACTGGCTCATTGTTGTTGAATGTAAATGAAGTAGACCACTGGGTGAAAGAAGAAAGCAATTGATTTATTGTATTGGTAGATTTATTTATATATTTACTCGTGACCGGAGAAAATTCAAGAAGACCAATGAAATCTTCTTCCATACTAGATAACTTTCTACGAAGTCGATTCAACTAATTTGACTTGTGAATAATGTCATGATTTGATATGTTTAACTTGTATTGACTTACGCTTTTTCTATAACTCATGTAATGTTGCACGGGTAGCAGGCTAACTATTGGATTATTGAATTCTATTTTAATGGTCATTATTGATGAAGGGAAATGAAGCAGACCCAAGGATGAGAGCAGCCTCAAAAAGGCGAGGTATTGAGATAACCTCTATTTCCAGGCCAATCCAGCCATCTGATTTCCGAGATTTTGATCTTATCCTTGCTATGGACAAGCGAAACAAAGGTGAGCTTGAATCAGATCTCTGGACAGAACTGGTTGTCTTGAACAATCTCTTGCATGAGTTCTTACAGGGTGGTGTAATGGCTTTTGTTTCTTGTTTGCTGTAGAGGACATATTAGAGGCATTCAATATATGGAAGTCTAGAGATAGTTTACCGGCTGATGCATATAAGAAGGTCAGCGTAAGGGTTTTATTAAGATTGGGTTTCTAACTTTTTTTAGCTTGTTTAATGTGAGTATCGGTGATGCAGGTTAAATTGATGTGCTCGTATTGTAAAAAACATGATGAAACTGAAGTCCCTGATCCTTACTATGGCGGGCCACAAGGGTTTGAGAAGGTAATGATTTAGTTACTGGTTGGTTCTTTTTGTTGGTTAAGGCAGATCATCATCTGTTGGGATGGGCAAGGGCAATACGAGCATGATTGGAATAATTTGTGGGGACTGAAATCCAAGCATTACATTGATGTGTATGAAAACATAGTTGAAAAAAAAAAAAAAGTTACGCTTCCAGAGAAATTTTGCTTGGTAATTGCCCTTAAACATTTTGGCAGAGTATGAAGAACCGTATCCTGTAGTATTTGCCTACTTGGCGCCAAAGGTGTTAGGATGCTTTGTTTTGTTTTGCTTTTGCATTTGATATATTAACATGAAGGAGGGCTGTGCAAGGATGGATATGAAAACCCAATAGTAAGCAGCTAATGATTTTCATCAACTTTTTTCCGAAAAAATCAATACTTACAATCAACACTAAGCATATTATAATGATAGCTTGTCGAAAACTTGATGATATCATAGCTAGTTGATATTGCGTCCCTGTGTTGTTTTATCAATCGTAAATCCTGATAAGCAGTCATTCAGGCAGCACTATATCGTAGAGATTTTTATTTATTTATTTATTTTTTAACTTTTTAATAACTTTTAGCTTACGCTCTGCATTATATGCTATCATTTGTGTGGCAGGTGTTGGATTTGCTTGAAGATGCTTGTGAATCATTGTTGGACGACATTTTGGCAGAGCATAAACATTTAAAAGAATGATAGGACTCGGCTGTTGTTCCCTTCGGAAAAGTAGAATGGGGACTGGCATCCATAGGTATTTGCTTGAGGCCTTTACCTCCATCGGTCTTCTGTCTGTACTTCTGCTGGCGTGTGCGTTTGTTGCATCACTTCTTTCAACCACCAGAATGTGTTTTCAGAATCAGATTAAGATGTCACAAATATCCATTCTTGATCAGTTTTTCTCGAGCTATATCCTTGACGTTGCGAATTGTGAGCAAATTCAATGTACTAATCGTATGTTATCAGTGAAAGTTGAAACACATATGTTGAAGTGATTGTTGCCTCCATCTTCATATTATGTAATTCATTTCTCTCAATTTATTTTTTAGGATTTTCTTTTGAGTTGGGAACTGAAATTATCCATATAACATGTTAAAGGATAAATTTATTCTGTAAGTTTTTGCCAGGTACAAATAATGTTCTTAATTTTCCTTTGGCATAATGGTTTCTTGGAAGCTTAAATAAATGACACAATAGCACCATATAGTAATATTTGACAATTATTTGAACAATTCTAATTAGAGTTAAATAGTAATTTTGTCAAGAAAGTTTCTTTTAAAAAATGTTTAGTGTCAAAATTTTGATTGACCTAAAAAAATAAAATAAAATAAAATATGTGATATCTATTATGTCTTTATAATTATCATTTAATAATAATACTTATTAGTCTTTTATTCGAATTACATGAAACATTTTTATCTTAAACAAATTATCTCCCTTTTTCTTTCATCTGATTCCATTTTATGTTGAAAATAGCCTCTTCTCTTTTATATATATATATATATATATAAAACCTATATTTGACAGAGTTTTACATTAATTGATGAGAAGCTAACACAATTCTCCTCCTTCATCCGGATTTGAAATTGACTACAATACCAGCAAAGTTACATACATACATACATACTATAAAAAATGACGGTGGCACTTCTTAAAAACGAAAGATACAATATGCAGAACTTGCATATATTGACAGGTCTATTCATTACTTGGGTGCATCTAACAATCTATTACGGCTTAAAATTCACAAAATTAATGTTCAAAAAGAATAGAGCCACATCCAAAAACATCATACATACACAAAGGTGAACCCTAAAAGGAATGGGTGAGAAAGACGCTCTAACTTGTCTGCCTGCGTCTCATAATCATAGCTGAACCATCAAAAGCCAATAAGCTATGGAAGATTCGAGAGGAAGACTACCTCATGAGATCAACTCAGACTATAAAGCTCTGTTTCTTCCTGCCCCGTTCCCTCTTCTTTGGGTTGGCACTTAGCATAGCATTTATAAGCTCTGGATCCTCTTCGTTAATAAGGATTTTTGCAGCATTCGGATTGGCTAGCAAGAGCTTTGCCACAAGGTATCCTGCGATAGACCATGTTTGAAAAAGTCGTGCCTGTTTTCCAATAAGCCTTGCTTGCTTTGTATCATAGTACTCAGGCCACTTGTCTTTTGATAACCTGCTCTCAGCTACCTGGACAGCCTTTAAAGCAATCTCTGGTCTTTTCATCTTAATGCATGCAACGGCAAGCTGCAATATAACCACAGTCATTTAATCCACAGAATATGTCCATTTCCATGATCCAACCATTATTTTGGCGTCCTGTAGGCTAATATCAACCAGAAACTATAACTTCAATTTCCAATCTATTTTAAGAGCACTGACCTCCAGTGACCAAAAACCCTTCTCGAGTGTCGCCTGATCTTTTTGTAAACGAAAAGACAAGATATATTTGCCAGGATAGCCTTATTTCAAATAATTTGATCCCTTAACTTCTAGATCTTTGATTGTGGGGGCAAAAATTTGGTAGCAAGTGCTAGTGATACACTGTATCCATCAGGAGGTCTATCACCACCAATATTTGACAGGGACAACCTGACTTATAGTGAAGGCTATCCCACACTCGAATTAATACCTGTCCAAGCTGCAGCCCTTGAAACTCTGAAGCATCACTGATGAATTTTAATTTGCTTTGGTTTGGTTCTATTTAAAACTAAAGAATCGGATCGTGCTATAGTATCCATCACTTAGATGTTAACTAAAGAAAGAAATGGTTAAAAATGCTAAGTGTAATTTGAGGGATGGTAGATGATTCTGCAACTAACTAGCGATAACAACCTCTCTTGACCCAAATTTATATGGGAAGCATGGTAGATGTCCCATCTTTTAGGGTTAAGGTTTAGATGTGTGAATGAAAAATTAATAAAGAATAAAATAGCAACGTAGTTTACAGGGAAAATTTTAACAGAACACCAAAAATTTCAAGGGCATGAGCATTCATCTCCCTGGTAAGTCTCAAATCACAAGTTCAGTAAGAATCAACATCATGGCAGAAGAGAAATTATATTTTACACTTCCAATGATGTGTGAAGTTGACTTACTGAAGATTTATTTTCTGTCTTTTTGTACCTTTAATCAACCCTCACTTTGTTGTAACGAGGTGGTGGTTGATGATAGGATTAGGCATACAGTTAAAAGTTGCATGTAATATTTTGTGATTATTGTACAGTTTTTCAATAAAAAAGATTATTTTACTGCTTTGAGTCTAAGAATTGAACCCAATAGAAACCATAAAATATCAATAATAAACACTAACCTGCCAGAGCAAAGTTGGCCAAGAGCCTGCATTGTGGTAGGACCAAGGACTGCATACGAAAATAAGAGGTCAGAATAGCTGCAGAAAATAAGAAGAAAATAATGCAGGATTTTTGTGAAGACATTACGTGTTTTTGGGGTCGCTGCCTGTTATAATACGCCATTCCTGGTCTTCAAGAGCAGGGTAGCATATCTTGAAAGGCATGCCAGCCACTAACTCTGACCATTTTGCTTCAATTAGGTCTAAGATGGCATGTGATTGATCTGCAGTGGCCAGACTACTTACAATAGACCATAGGTTTCCAAGAGAAAAAAAACGGAAGTCCATGTGAGCAGGTTGCAGGTTTCCAATCAAATAACCTCCTTTAGCTGGCATGAATTCCACCAACCACGAGGGAATTTGATCAGGATAGATGTTAAATTTATTAACGGCATCATATGAATACTCCTCAGTCTTGTATCTGTAGATCTCGTTGAGTTTTCTCATATCAACCCAGTAATATTCCCTTATGTGGAATGATAATGAAACAAGCCGACTGTTCAGTGCTCTAATAAGATCAGCTGATCCATCTTCAGGAGCAAGCATCTCTCGCGCACATAGTAATGCTGAGTAAAACAACGCCTGCAGGACATTAAAAATTGATCACAGAAAATATATATTAACTTCATGCAACAAGCAGATGGCCTTAAAGGAGTACTCAAGTACTTATTTGGCTAAATTTGATATCAGCCAAAAAAAACTGCTGAAATTGTCTATGTCTTTATATGAGGGGGGGACTTTTTAGAAGCAGAAGCTAAGTAATGAATCCAACAATATAGAAAGGAGCTACTAACTTGAATCTCCAGAGGGTGACCGTGAATTCCCATACGACGATCTATCATACAGGAACCATCTGTCACCAGCAAAGTTGGAAACATATCAAAACCATCTGCAAGACACAGCTTTAGAATCATTTTGATTCCAGTTTGCACATCAACTCTCTCTTGCACAGACAAATCTCCAGAACATTTTCCATATGCTCGCAACAATATAATCCACCAAAGTCCTGGCAGTAGAGTTAGACACTGTTACTAGTGAAGAAAAGTTAAAAATTGAATAAATAATATAAATAATATCATGGTGCTACTTGCTAACCGGAATCAACTGGTGCCACACGACCAATGGCAGCTTCACCAAAATCAGGATCTAGGACATCCTCAGTTGCAGAATCATCTCCATCAAGGGGAATAGTCCGCACTTTAAAACTTGCAGGCATCAATCCTTGACCAGGACTATGACAATCCATGGTTTTCTCCCAACTCTGCCCAAAACTCACAATCAGCTTAACAAGCAAATTTAGCACTCAAATGAATTATAGCACCATCAATAAAGGGTTTATGACATTACCTGCAACTGAAGCGTATGAAGAATGAAATTCCGTACAATATCATACTCTCCTTTCAAGAGAAATGCTACCCCAGAAGGTATGAAGTCACGGATAAAGACCTGATCATAGTTTAGGATACAACTACTGCTTGGATCATTTGCAGCAATAGTTCCAATAGGGTTATTGCAATAATAAACAATAGAGTCCCTCAGTAAATTCCATGCTTCATCCTCAATTGAATTCTCAATGACCTCATGCAATGTTTCTTTTGCAAGTCCACCCGCAGTTGACTTTCTGTTGGCTATTAAACTTCCATTTGTGGGTTCTACCGGCTCATCAATCTTAAGAGCTTCTCCTTGTGACTTACCACCCGTGAAATTCCCGCTAAGAAACCCTGATGGTCGTTTTTCCGTGGCCCAGGACCATGCACTGTCTTGATCCTCAGTTGCTGAGCTGCCAACACTGTCTACCCGTTGACAATTGCAAACAACGGATTCTAATCGCCCACGATCAATCATCCCGTGAAATTCACCATCTACAACCTGCAATGTACTTGTCTTCTTCGAAGTCAGGCATATTCTTGAACTACTTTTCCCGAGCACATACCCGGAAATTTTTTTTCTTCTGTTATATACATTGGATTTGTTGGACCTGGGCGTTACAAACTCAAGATCATAGGAACATGTCTCAAACTGGAAAAAACGAGGAGAAGTCCCAGATACAATTTGCCGCACAGGTACTGATGCCGCCATCTATTGAACTAAAATTATTCGACGACTCAAAACTGCCTCCAGGGTATGAAATTTAGGTATTTAGTTGTAGCACCTATGCAAAACAGAAAACACTAAGCTCAAAACTTATCCGTGAACCGTGATGCCAGCTTCCTAGCGACACAAAGAATGAAATGAACGGAGACAAAACAAAGGAAGAATAGAAAGATTCTAATTCCGTTCAACACAAATTTTCGTTGCGCCTGAAACAACAATTTGGTTAACTGGGAAAGTGTTCGGACAGAATCTAATTATTCAACATTTCGTTGCAAATGAGAAAAGAGAGAGAGATCCAACGATGAAATCGTACCTGGGATAATAGGAATCACCAAGAAGGTAATCGCGCAGGCAGGGAAATCCAAAAGATCTAATGTGATAAGTAACCCCCCCCCCCCCCAAAAAAAAAAAAAGATCTAATGATAAACCAATAATTGCCAGTCATGTGGAACCCTTCTCTCCGTTGCCTCTCCATTCCGCCAAAACGCACCGTTTTGCTGATGAAACAAACCCTAGGGCAGGGCCATGCCATTTTCCAATCAATATGCTGCAAATTTATTTCCGCTTCTCGTTCTTCTTCCTCCAGGCTCCAGCAGCGCCGTTAGCCTGTCCTCTCTTGCGAGAGTCGCTTCTCTCCGAGGGTTGAAATGGGTCTAGGACGAGCAACGCGAGCCACTTGAACATTAACCATGTTACTCTGTCTCTAAGCAACACCAATCATTAACCAAGTTACAGTATTTCACCACCTCAACAGTAGCTTCAGCAGGGGGCTTGAGAAGAAACCACATTCTCATTGCGGCAAAATTCAACTTATCGGTTACTATATTAAACACATGCTTCTCTGGTTCCTTTGCTTTATGGACAGTACAATTAACAACCACTGATGTATCCAGCACATTATCAGAAAGGATAGCATAGTGGTAAAGAGATGGATCTTCAATCTTCTCTTTGTCAAAATTTCCTTTTTTATGATAACCAAGCAGGAAATAATCTGCTGCAGGTTGCAACGGAAGGCAAGGCAATGGTCTAGGCACAGTTATGGCAGCTAGCTGAATGAAGAATGCACTTCTTTTCTTTTGCAAATTAACACTCTCTTCAGTTGACTGAAGCATTACCCTCAAGTTCCTTGCCACTAAAAGACAGTCATGGAGTTAGTCCTTTGCCATTGATAGAACAAGACCCAAAGCTTTGGCTTGATCAAGTGCACTTGGAAAAATAAATAGAAACTTTGAATTAAAATAAAAACAATCTAATATGCCCACAAAACTATATAAAAAAAAAAAAAGGACTAAATCAAATACCTAGAGTGAAGCTCTGCATCAGAAGTTCAGAACTTCCTTCTCCAATAGCAAGCTGACTTTCTCTTGTGTTTATGAGAGCATTGTAAAGAATAGTTTTGTTTTTAGCCATTGCAATGTTAGTATATCCTTTGGCCATTATTCTTTGATCTGGCATCAGTTTCAGAGTTGAATCTGAATTTGGATTTTCATATTCTCTTCTCCACATAATGAACATGTCCTTCACGGTGGTGACAAAGCCTTCAGCACGTTCAATTGCTTCTGCTACAATTTTGCTGTCAGTTTCTTCAGAAAAATTCTCAATTTTTATAAAATCAAAAGTCTTCTAATTTTGTAAAAGTTTAGAAAGCTCGTGATTAAATTAACTCTTTTAATTTCTTTAATTTTGATTATTTTTTCTTTCTCTTTTGATGTTTGAATTATTTTTGACAAAATTATTCTCTTCTCTTTTTTCTGATTGTTCTTTTGCCTTTTCTTTTGTCACACTTTTTATTCATGACTTGCTCTTTTTGTCTTAGCTCTTTTTTCTTATTTTTCTTTTGCCTTTTCTTTTATCACATCTTTCACTCATGACTTGCTTTCTTTTCTTCTTCTCATTTTTCTCTTCGCGACAACCAATTAATAATCTTTAAAATCTGTGTTGAATATGTTCATCTTTAATTTTTGAATAGAGAATCCTTCATCTGAAGCTCCCTATGATGCTTAGGTAGCTACCTCCTAGATAAGGGAAGCCCCTTCTTCTTTATGTTTTACTATTACCATTTAACTCTTAATCTTTTAATAGATATAATTAATTGTATGACATTGTGGCCTTTCATTTACCACAACAAAGCATCAGCTCATTATTTGGCACTTTCATGTGATAGAAGAAATAAAATGGCTTTTCATTTTCTTTAAAAATTAATTTTTTCTTTAAAACATTTATATTCCTTTGCCACTAAAGGAAATATTTTTTTTTTGGTCCAAAAATGTAGAATCACTCAAGGAATTATTTTAAAAATTATTTGGACAATCCCTGACAAACTAAAAAAATCAAGAATGTTCATAATTTTTATAATATAAAATGATATATTATGCTTCTTTATAATTATAATAATTATAAACTTGATCATAGTAGTTTATTGGAAAAAATTTTTGCTGTAAAAAGCGAGTAACCCCAAGTGGTCAGAGTTAACATCTTATGGATTTTTATCTAGCTGTAAAGACTTCCACCTTTCTCTTGATAAGTAATGGTGGTAGACTTTGATGGTGCCAAAATTAACTTATAGTACTTTCTATCATTTTTTATGTTTATCAGAATATAATTCCATGTTTACTCTTCTTCGTAAAGGGGAAATATTGCTTATATTGTATGAGAACTACACTCTCTTTAAAATTCTGGCTTGACGGTGTAAATAGTTATTAAATATTATTTTGGAATGTATTGGCTTTTCTATTCAGGTCGTAGCTTCCTGGTATGTCTTTGGTTTTAAGATTTTGTCTCTTTAAGGAATATGTCTTATGTTTTCAATGGTATATTGGCTTTTGGTTTTTATGGAGTGGCTGGCTGTATGGTTATGTCTTTATCTTTTGTGGATTTACTTATTGTGAAAATATTTTTTTTATAAAAATTCTCTTATTAAAAAATTTAAAAGAGAATCATTTTTTCTATTATAAATTGTATTTTGAAATAAAAATAGGATAAAATTGTTTGTCATCTAGCAAAAATCTGTTTTGCATCCAAGTTTTTAACATCTTTTATAAAACATCTTTTACTTCTTTATAATATACTTTTATAAAAAACTTTAGGAAAATAACAATAAAGTCTCTTCAAAATGTATAAATGATAATTTAGTCCTTCAAAATATTATAATTTTTCTAAAGTTTTTAGGAAATTTTATGTCATTAATGAATTTATATAAATTATCAAATTGCTTTTATTAAAAATAAATGATTCATAACTTTCTTTCTTATATTCGCAACAATGCAATAATAAATCATAACTTTACATATTAAATTCCTCATTTATTTTTTCATTGTTGTGAATATAAGAAAAAAAGTTATAAATTATTTATTTTCAATAAGGGCAGCCTGGTAATTTAAATAAATTCATTAATGATAGAAAAGTCTGTAGAAACTTCAGAGAAATTATAACATTTCGAAAGATTCAATTATCATTTATATATTTTTGATGGATTTTATTGTCATTTGCCTAAAAAATTTTGATTCATCAAATCGTCTTGAAATTTTGAAACACACAAAATGATAGATAAAACTTCTTTTTAAATGGTGGAATTTAACTATCTTTTTTTTTGTGTTATCTCCATTTAATTATTTTAGGATTCCTCTATATTCTATTTCTGATGCATCTATCTCCACTATCTTAAAAGATGTCAGATTTGCTATCCCTAAATAAGATAGACTTTTGACTTGTTGTTTTGCTTGTTTTACTATTTATGTCATTTTATTTGTCTATTCTAAAAGGTTTTTCTACAAATTCTACCACTCTACTAACTAGCGTTATCCTTTCTTAATATGTTTTTATCCCTGCAAATTTTTCTCTAGTCTAGAGCAATTTCATTTCCTTAGTTGAGACTGCTAGATCGTTAGCTTTTATTATTTCATAAAAATAATTAAGATGTTTAAAATATTCTTCAATTGAATTGGAAAACACTAAACATAATCAATATAAACTATTATGGATTAAATATGTGATTCATTACCTGTTGAAATTGTGAGGGTGCATATTTTATAAAAAGCATTAATCCAAAAACATTATATTCTATTCCCAAAGTCCAAAAGGAATTGTAAAAGCTATTATATATATATATATATATGTATGTATGTATGTATATCTTTCTACTGTTTATATCAAGTAATATCTTGATTACATATCAAATTTTAAAAATATTGAGGCATTAGTTAATCTCTATATTAAATTCTTTTTATTAGGAATAGGATATCTAATATATCTTAAAATTTTGTTTGATGGCTTATAATTTATAACTAATTTTAGAACACCTCTTTTTATTTTTGCACTGTTTTGGACATAAAAAGCTAAACAACTCCATAAAGATTTACTCGACTTTACTAATTTCTTTTCAAATAATTGTTTAATTTTTGTTTTACAATATTCTAACAATTTTTGATTCATTTGTATAGGTCTAGCTTTTATTAGTATTTTTTTTCATTAAAAAAATTTTATAAGGTGATTCTACTATGTATCTTTTTCTATTCCAAAAAGCATTTGGGTGTTATGTACAAACATCTCCTTCAATTTTTTTTTTTACTCCCTTTATTAAAAAATATAAAGTATTTTTTAAGAAATTAAATGTTCAAAAATATAAGGCAGTTTTAACATTTTGAGGTGTAATTATTACCTTTTTCAAAAGTATTCCTATTGATAATAACTTTATATTTATTGTAGAGTATTTAATAGTGATAAATATAAAAAATAGGGTTAGTTTGAAAGTAGGTAACTATTTTATTGGGAATGAGATTCAATTAAAATGTCTTACATTTTTTAACAAATAGAGTATGTCATTTATTTTATTTTTTACTTTTAAATTTTTTATTTGTTCTTCAATTCTTTTATAGTGTATTTCTTTACTAAGAAAGTTTACTTGTTTCTGTTTTTTATTTATAGTATTTTTTCTAAATATATAATCTTGTTTTAACATTCTTATTTTCTAATTATTTGAAGTTTTACTCATTCAAAAATTATCTTTTTCCCTACTATCTTTATGATTATTCCTCTGTAATCCACTTTAAATTGGGACACTTGTTTTAAAAAAGGTGTGCAGGTTTGCTTAGAGTTTTGGTTAATATGAAAATATTTTTAAAAGATATCCCTTGATTACATATATGGGTGTTTGTCAATTTATATTGTATATCTAATTTAAAATAATTGTTAGTTGTTCCTATTCTTTCAAAAGTTTTTTCATAATATTTGATTGGAATTAATACTTCTTGTATACAATTCATATTTGCCCAGAATCTATTAGAGCTATTATATTTCTTGATAATTCTCTATTTATTATCAAACTAACTTGACAATATCATTTTTTATAAATTATTTGTGATACTGTATTCAAGTATCTTTATTGATCTATTTCAAACAAGATGTTATCTATTTCATTTTATGTTTCTTTTTTTATATTTTATTCTGTTTTTATTTTACTAGTTTTTAATTAGGCTTTTATTTGTAATAATTTTAATTCTCCTTGAATTTCATTTTCTTTTAATTCTTTTTTCTACTGTTTTAGTTGTTTTAACTCTTTTATTTCTTTTTTTTTATTTTATCTCCTACTGTAATTCTTTTGTTCCTACTGGAGTAACATTTTCTATTGAAAAATCTTTTTCTAGGACATTTATTATATTTTTTTTTAGATTTAACATTTCTCATTTTTTATGTATTTTTGTTTGCTTTATTTTTATCTCTTATATTTTATTTTCCCAAGTTAATTGTTTTTACTTGTTCTGCAAACGTAGCTTCCTATTTAAATATTGACTTCATGGGATCTATTTTCCTATTAAAGAGGCTTTATTTACTTATTTATTTTCTAATTTATTTTCTATTCTATCTAATTATTGTATGTAAAGATATGTTTGTATAGTTAATTTGCTATACAATTTTTTGTGATTCTTTATTTTCTTGAGGATTTATTATCTTTAAAGGTGATGCTATTATTCCATTTTCTCCTATATTAGTTGTTATTTCTTCCAATGACGGGTGTGTTGCTGTAACATATATATTATTTCTACGCATTCAGTTTCTAGTCCTGGCTGTGATAACATTTATCGAAGGGTGATTATTTTCTGTAAAAAGATTAAATATTTCATTATTATAAGTATATATTTCTAAATTTTTTTCTCTTTCTTATATTTCTAAATTTTTTTCTCTTTCTTCTTTTGGAAAGTATTTAAAAAATTAATTTCTTTTATCTCTATTTTTTTTCGTAACATAAATTCTTTTCTTAATATTTCTTTGTTTAATTCAAAATCTTCTCTTTTTATAGCCATTAAAGAATTTCTTATAGATTGATAATCTGTAGATGGTTGAAATTTTCTAATTATTTCTGATTGTGTCTCTAATTTTATATTTTTTTTTCAGAATTTTCATCTTTAATTCTGGATGGTTCTGATTGATATATTGGTTGTGGAATTTTGGGATTAAAACCTAATCCCATTAATTTATATCTTATACTATAATTGTTTGTAGATTGTCATGGAATTACTATAGCTATTTGATCTCTTATTCTGCAGGAGGTTGACCTACTTAGTATTCCATAGGTCATGTCTCCTTCAAAAGTTTTTATTATTTCTTTCAATTTTTCTCACTCCAGTGAGGTTGGTTTTGCTAGTTTTAGAAAGGTCTAACTAGTGGGTAATTAAATTTTAATATGTCTAATTTTTTTTTTTTGTATTATGACTGAAGTTTTGGAGTGATCTCTTATTTCTATTAGCATTGATTCTCCTTTAAGAGTTTCTTTTATGGCTTTAAAGTTTTGATGTGTTTTCTGAATTTTAAACATAATCTTGTATTGTGAAATCATATATGTGACTCCTTTTTAACAAGGGTCTTGGCTACCTATTTCTATAACTAAGACTTCTCTACAATTTTTGTCTTTTAATCCTGTAATATAATTTGAGAAACAATCAAAATAAATTGGTCATTCAAATAAATTTGATTGTATTATTCCTACTGGAGATTTTTGAAAATCTTTTTTCTTTTACCTCTTTAGCATATAAATATGGGTTCATCTAAATCTAACCTAAAATTAAGCTTTACTATAAATTGTATTCTTCCTATAAGTATCCAATTATATTTTTATTTATATTTAATTACTATTTCTTTTGAGATTATATAAATAGATTGTTTTTCTTTCTTTATTCCTATTTCTATAGTTTGAGTTACATAAGAAAAATCAAAAGATGTTTTCTTACAAACTTATACTTCCTTAAAAGTTGGCATTGATCAATTTGTTAATATGTTTTATAAATTGACTGTTGTTACTTTTGTTTCTTCAGAAATTTGACTATCTCTAATTTCTTCTTTAAGTGCACTATTCATATTTGATTGTAAGCTAAGACTTTTTAAACTCATTTTATTTCCCTTTCTGGATTGATTTAGATCTTAGAATCTTACTAAACTAGCTCATTTATCTATTTCTATATGTTTTATTTTCTATTATTCTTTTTCTTCCTAAGCTTAACGGAAACACCACTACTCAATCTAATGGATTTATATATTGTTGAGTTCGGACTCATAGACTTACCAACGTTTTCACTAGAAAAAATTTAAATATTATAAAATAAAAATAGTTTAAACAGATCAATCAGTAAATGCAAAATCAATGAGGCTTTGATACCAAAACAAGAAGCAAATCGAATCAGAGTATATAAAAGTTAAAACAAATAATAAATATGAACATATGACTTTTATATATATTAAACAAGGTGTAGGTATAGAGCACTTACAATGATGGCTAGGAAAGAGTGAAAGCTGAAGAGGAAAGGGGAATATTATAAGTGGAGAGATTTACAATGAGGGAGAGAGATAGTCAAAAAAATTCAATATCTGTAAAGCCAATAGTCTTCTTATTTTATAGAAGGTCGAAAAGATCATGGTTGAGTTTTCTCTTTTGGTTAACCTTGATTATTTTTTCTCTTTCTTTGAATGATTGAATTTTTTTTGACAAGATTCCATTCTTGTCTCTGCTTTTTATTTTTCTTCAACTCGTGTTTACTTTTTCTTTCTCTTTCTTGTTTTTGTCACGTATTTCTCTCCCTCTCTCACACACACAAGTAGGGCTGTGCAAAAGTCTCCCAGTCCTGTCTGGTCCAGTCCAACCCGAGATGGTCTCAGTCTTGTTCGGTCTGTATAGTCACTGGTCCTTCAGGACCAAAAGGACTAAAAAGACCAGACTATTTTTTCGGGTTGGACTGGACAAGAGACCAGGCATCCGGACCACTTGGTCCAGTCCAGTCCTATTAATTTTTTTTATTATAATTATAATTAATTTATTTTGACAAATGTTTAAAGTGTAATTGATGCTAAGGAGATGATTGCATAAAGATTTATTAAGTTTGTTTCTAAATTGTTATTGTAATATAGTGTTGTTGAATTTTTTGAGTACTGTTTTTATTAAAGTTTATAAATTTAAATAATTTAGACTATAACAAAAATATTTTTTTTCTTATTGTTAGAAATTATTATGGATTTATTATTATTATAAGTATTTTTACTATCTTAATTGAGTTTATTATGTTGGAATGGATTATTGCCTCTCATAGAATAAAAAGAGGGAAAAAAAGCTAAGTGAGTACTGGACTGACAGGACCAGTCTCCCAGTCCTATGGACCAAGTCCGGTCCTGTTAATCTTCGGGTTATTACTGGACAAGACTGGACTACGGGTTACCTAACCCAGTCTTTTTCATAAAAGAGACCGGACTTCGGGTTAGGGTGAAGTCCAGTGCTGTCCAGTCCTTTGTGCAGCCCTACACACAAGCATATATGTAAAACAAGCAAATATAAGAGATGAAAACCAGCAAACATGAAAATAGGAAGAAATATTTATTCACCAATCTCCAATTTCAACGAACTCCTTTTTCCTTATCTGAGGATCTCTTCCCACGCGCCACCCTCGAAGGTTTTTTGGAGGCAAAAGTATGAATTTCCCGCCTGCTGGAGGGAGGAGAACAAGAAACCAAACTAAATTTGGAGCTGACGGATCAGATTGCCAGATTTTGTTTTATAAGCAAAACAGCGTAAGGAGGCAGTAGAAGAAAATGTTCGCGGAGAGAATTTCATCAAAACGTGGAGAAAAAAGTTTAAATTCTTGCTAAAAAAACCTATCCATATTTTTAGGTTAAAAAAAAAAAAGCATCTGCATTTGATGCCAACCACATTTAATAAAAAAAAATTACTTGTAAATAATAACAAATGTGAATCGTTTAAAATTTGACAGATAGAGAGTGAAGAATAACATGAAAACAACCCAATTCCATGTCACACCTAGCAAAGATTCATGTACTCAAATCATTTCATTAATCAAATTTCTTGAATGGTGATGTTTGATAACAGTGTCAACTGTCAAGATATTGCGCGGAGGCAGTTACTTCTATCTATCAATGCCCTTCGCCATTAAGAAACAAACACAACTACGGTGATGAATTTCCAGGCAAATTTACAAAGAATACATCTTTCACACAAAAACACCATTGCTTTTGCCCCACCCCTGACCCCTGGTTCAACTGAGTGATTGAATCAAATTACAACTTCCCTTCCCTAAATTAGTCAATCCTCCAAGAGAATACACAAAGCTGGGGTAGACTTCACACATCATCCATGTGATGATCGTTGTCATTGTCACCTTCATAATATTCATCATCACGCTGGATTTGCTTGTCTTGAGTGTGCTCTGAAATGAGAGAATCGTCAATTACGTTTTAAAAAAAAAAAAAAAAAAGTCTACAACCTAAAATGGTTCAGTGCAACGAAAGGAAAAAAGAATGTGAATGTCCAGAAGTGATATGTTAATGCACGAAAATGGGCAATAGAAGCAGAATTTTCTTTACTTACGATCAATGCGCTCATCAGGGTTTTGCTCATCTTCATCGTAATCAGGAATGTAGAAGTCCGGAGGGACCTGTGACCCGCAATGCGTTGGTCAATTTTTGATGGAAAAACTTACAAATTATGCATTCTCATTTATCAACTTACGGGTTAAAGTTGGTTCTTTATCACGATATTAATAATTAATAAATACATTAAATTCAAAATGTGCGTAATCAGACTTCAAGTGCTCGCAATATATTCTCTGCTCTCCCATATCAAATCATTTTCTATTTATAACAAGCTAAATGGCACCTCAAACACCCTGCCATGATCGAAAACGAGTAGTATCAGTATGTTTAGAAAAGCCAAGATATGACCCACAACCATAATAACAGTTTCATTCCATAGAAGTTGCGGGTACTGGGAGCATTTCTAGTTCAGGAACACACTCACCTCCTGCATTTGCACACTAGGAGCATGTTGGATGTAACGGAGATTTTCCAAGACTTGCATTTTGATGGTGCTAAGATATGATTTACTATTTAAATTCTCCTGATCAATTTAAAATAAGAAAAGTGGTAAGAGGCCTGGCATGTATTGTATATTTGTATAGACATTTCATGGCACAGTACAAGGTTCAGACTAAATCATAGTAACGTGTATTTGGTCATATCAAGATTAATTGGAACTGCCAACTCTAACGGATCATGGCCTTTCAATCAAATTATATAATAGAGAAGATCCAGACATAAACTAGAAGTCAACATTACACAAGATAATTGACAAAGTACATACTATGTGCCCATTTGGAATCTTCAAGGAAAATTCTGGAGCAAAATATTTGATGTAATCATTCTCAGGGATCTCTGCAAGACAGATCAAACAGGCATACAATGTTAATCTCTTGAAAACAAGAAGGATCAAACAAAATTTAAGGCCAAATTGCACATTACGCTTCAATTTAGTCATTGCCAATTAACCCAAACAAATTTAAAACATTTGGCAAATAATCCCTTCCATCTACAAACAAACAAATTTATGACTCATAACTAGAACATTTTAGGAAAACTACGAGAAATTTTACCAAACTGTATTTTAGATTCTACTTGACTATTAGGCCATGTTTGGTATGATGGAAGAGTTTTTAATGGAATCGGAATCGGAATCGGAATCGGAATTAGAATTGGAATTGGAATAGAATTGGATTTAAAAGTATGTTTGGTATAATGATGGAATCCTGATATAATTTTAATAAAATATAAGTATTTAAAATAAGAAAAGACTAAAGTGTCCTTTTTAAAATTAAAAAAAATTATATTGGAGGAGAGAGAAGGGGCAAATTGGAGAAAATGAACCATGGAATTGGATTCCATGATTCATATGATGGAATCCAATTCCATCAAATTTCCTTGAATCCTGATTCCAAAGAATCATAATTATTGCATACCAAACACACATGTTAACAGATTCCATGTCCAATTCCATTTCTTTCTCCATGATTCCAAACTACCAAACGGGGCCTTAAATCAATAGATCTTTTCTCATTTTCCCCTCCCTTTTTCATTACATGATAAATGGTGATCGGGAGGATCATTGAACTTGTTGAAAGTTCAAGTGGCTTAATTGCCAACATTGAAATCGCAAGGGACATTTGCGATAGAAGGAAATTTGAAGAGGGTTATCTTAGAACTTTTTTTTAAAGCCTTGGCATTTTATGTCAGCTTTCTTTAAATTGCCAGTTCTATTTATTACAGAAGAGATGCATGCAATAAGAAAAGTTTGCAGTCTTGTAGATTGCATTTTCTGCATAAACCTGCAAACACAAGAAAGCAAATTTAGTGCACGGATACGATTCCATAGGAAACTGTCCATATCCACCTTCCAATTGGTAGGAAGAAGGAAAGGGGAAAACTGACTAGGACCTAGGAGCAGAGGGAGCTTTTTGATAATAAAGTCATTTCACATCAACCATGCTTTAAAGGTCAATGCTAACTAAAGCTGGCTTAATGTACCATTTGGAAGCTCTGTATCTAGAAGAACTCCAGTTTCAACAGTCCAACACCGAGCTACATTCTCTTTTGTGTATCCCCCGCCTCCAGTGACCTGTCATAGAATATTTAAGTAAATCTGATACTTCACAGGCGAATAAAGGCCAAGGATAAGGTTATATAAACCTACCAGCAAGGGCAAATTGAACTTCCTTACAAATTTAACACATTCAGCATGACCTATTAAAAAAAACCAAAAGATAATCTTCAAATAAAGCTGAACCATCACTAATAAAAGTTGGGTAACGATTATGAAAGAGAGGGAACATATTACACACACACACACACACACACTTTAAATCAGTACAAGAGATATACTAGGAGATAAGCACCATCAATGGAAAGATTGAAGCAACCCAGACGGTCTCCAGCAAGTGAATCTGCCCCACATTGGAGAACTATCACACCAGGTTGATATATTTCGACAACCTTAGAAATAATCTACATAAAATTTTAAACAGAAAGGTTCACACTAGGCAGCATCAACCCAAAAGATAACTATGATATTAGGTGGCTCCAGAGTCAAACTTACAGTCTTAAAAAGCCGATTGAAGCTAGGATCATCTATTCCGTCTTTAAGGGGGACATTAATGGCATAAAACTTGCCCTCTTTTTCTCCTATTTCCTTCAATGCAGTAAAATCCGTTTATATCATTCCAATCTATAGAGTAGTAGGAATGATTCAAAGAATGAAGAAAAATTCAACTATATCAATTAATAATAAGATCCAGACAGTACTGACATGTTACACCAGACCACCAAAAGTCTAGAAACAGGAAAGTAAAAGAAATCACCTTGACATCACCAGTTCCTGGAAAGAACATGTCTCCATACTTGTGAAAACTAACAGTCATCACCCTGTCATGGCAAACTTTACCGTTTAAAGCAATTGAGAAGTCCATGAGACGTATGGTATGGCAAAATTATCTTATCAGCATCCATCAGAAAAGAAGTTCCATCTACTGACTTAAAAACATTTCATTTCTGATATGACAAGCATAGCCTACAATTGAAAAGCTGGAACCAAGGTAATATAAAAATTCAATATGATTAAACCATGTTAGAACGATCTATTTGGCACCACAATTTGATTTACAGTAAACTCAGTAAGGAAAACGTTGTTACATACCTACAGTCTACAAATAAGCAAAGTGTATTATGATATTAAAACTTCCCTAGCTATAATTTGTATCACGATACCAAAACAGCAGCTAAGTGGCAAAACTTAGTGACTTCCTAGAACTTCAACTGTTGAATATTTTAGAGGGAAAGGATTCCTGCCTATTTTAAGAGTAAGGGAACTTAGTTGCTTAATGCCGATGTTGTCTTTACAATTAGAACATCAGTGAATACAATCATATTGAAAATTTTATAACTCTCATACAGCTCCAGACTATACAGGAAATTTTTACCTATCAGTGAAGTAGAAGGCTTCTTCTACTCCATCACCATGGTGGACATCTATATCAATATATAAAACACGAGCATGATATTTAAGAAGCTCCAAGATTCCTAAAACCAAGTCATTGATGTAACAAAATCCAGATGCCTCGCATTTCTTGGCATGGTGCAGTCCACCAGCCCAATTTATAGCAATGTCACAGAGTTGATTGTTTAATCGACGTGCAGCATCTGGAGGTGGATATTAGTCAGTATGTATAACAAATTGACAACAAGGCATGACCAAACTGTAAGAGAATCCCATCACAGACAAATTACCTATGGTTCCACCGGCATAGATTTGACAAAATTCAAATAAGTTGTCAAATACAGGGCAGTCTTCTCCAAGATTATCTGGCAGAGATGAAAACAATACAGAGGAACTTTAACAAAGCATGAAATTGAAGTTACACAGCACAAAACTCACTTTTCGTGCATTCCCTGGTGTTCCTTCTCCCTCTCTAAATTATATTTCTCTTTCTGATGTAAAGAAAATGTGCATGGCAAGAAAACTTTCAACGTTTCTTACTTAACAGATAATTAAATTTTTAAAGCATATATCAACAAGAGTCATTCAAAAGAGAAAGATGGGAATACATTTTGCCAATTCATTCGAGAACAGATGCTGAGTGTCAGGTGTAATCCTGTGCAAAAACTCAACATAATCAGCTGAATGAAACTGGGCAAGCTCAACAGGATAAGCCTTGTGTGGACGCTGCATCACGCAAAATAAATTAACAAGAATAAAATTATTGGTGTGATGACGGGCTAAATTGGATAAAGCACAAACATGAGGGGAAAGAAAAAATGTAATGCCAATTAATATGACTAACATAAATTTCCATCTTCTTATGAAGCTCGTATGAGAGGACAAGATGATGGGTCATGCAAAGACGGTGAGGCTTCATTGGATGGTTTGGCCCAAAGTAAACGCTTCCCACGTCACCTGGAATATCAAGTTTCATGCAAGTATTCCAGATCAAAACATACACAGGAACGTGGTATAGTAAGTATGGGCAACAATGCATACACAACTCATCACAGAATGTCAGCACTAGTAATGTTAAATTCATCACTGTATGCAATCAATTTGAGTACTAGTGATATGAAACATACACAACTCTGAAATTCCCCAAGTTTAAAATGCAGAAAAATAAATTTGCCAAGGCAAACTGTATTAGATGTTTATCTGAGTAAACATTTACATATATGCTCTATATAATTCCATATTAACCGTTCTCTTGTTTAATGATAATATTTTTCCAGAAAATAAACCAATACAAGAACCACGATATTAGAATTAGGGTTTCAATAAGCATAAATGAGCTGAACTGGGGCTAGAAAATCATATAATCGAGAGGAACAAGAAGTTGAGCGACTTCGACTCCTACAGATATAATTCAGCGGAAAATTGATTGTTTATTATTTATGGGTGTTATGAGTATAGAACCAACGAAGCAAAGAGAAATACGCACCATCGTAGAAGTAAGAGATCCTGTCCTTGGAGCGCATTGTCACCAAAAGTGTACAAGTTATTGCAGGGATATCGAAGAAGCATACGTCTATGATACCGGCAACGCCATGGCCGGTCACCTCAGAACTGTGCTGCCCCAAGTCCACACCGTTATCGTCTGCTGGTAATTCGCTGATTTCAATTCCGCAGTGCCACAGCGACGACCTTGCAAGTTGCGGGGAAAGAAAGAAGAAAGAAAAGAAAAGAAAAGAAAAGAGATTGGGGAAATGACAGTTAGGGACCCTAATGACAATAAGGACAACAGAGACATTAAATTATTGAAATAAAAGCTCAAAGTCTTTATTTATAATCACATTGATGTAAATACTCAGTTAAAAATACTCCTTCCGTCCTAGACTATAAAACATTTTTAAAAAAATTTTCTATCTCAAAATATAAAATATTTTAAGTAAATTAAAATTTTATTAAGTGTATCAATTTTAATATCATCATTTTTTTCTATAATTAATTTTTATTTTTTTTAATATATCAAATTATAAATATTTTTAAAAATTTATATTTTTATTTTAAAAAGATAAAATTATTAAATATATATTTAAGTAAATTAAAATTTTATTAAGTGTATCAATTTTAATATCATCATTTTTTTTCTATAATTAATTTTTATCTTTTTTTTAATATATCAAATTATGAATATTTTTAAAAATTTATATTTTTATTTTAAAAAGATAAAATTATTAAATATATTTAATGAGATTCATTGATATAAAAAATTTAATCTAAAAGTGTTTTAGAATTTAAAACGAACAAAATATATTAATTATATTTAAGATCATTTGTAATATTAATTAAGAATTTACAAAATTTAGTAGGGTATCATTTTTTACTGTAAATATATAAATAAATCATTTAAAAATTAAGTAAATATATTTAAAATTATTTATAATATTAGTTAGGAATATACAAAAGTAAGTTGTGAATTGTAAGCTAATTATTTATGATTTTTTACTCTCAATATATAGATAAATTATTTAAAAAATTTACTAAATATACTTAAATTTATTTATAATGTTCATTAAGAATTTAAAAAAATCAATGATAAATGCAAACCAATTACTTATTATTTTTATTATTGTTTAAAAATTAATAAAAAATAATTTAAAATTTTTATAACATCAGCTAAAAATTTATTATAAATCTTAAGTCAATCAATAAAATATAATTTATTATAAATAAAGATTATGACATGTTATTAAGATTTTAATAATTTAATGTTTGTAATTATTTTTAATATTTTTATAAGGTTTTTAATTGTTATTGTTTCGAAGAAATAAGGGATTGGCTCGATTTCTCTCTCTCTCGTTGGGGCGGAGGAGGGGACGCAGCGTCGTTTGCAGTACAAACGGGGCCTGGGCCAGTTGCTTCGTTTTCACAAATGCGCATTTTAATTATTTGGTATTGTAAAAACTAAAGAAAAATTTAGATTTTATTTAAATTTCTTGAGTATAGCATAGAGAGTTAGAGACGTTCAAAAAAAATTTAAGAGAAGCCAATGACCAACACATGTATTTATGTATTTAAATATAATATAATGTTTAAATTAATGATAATAAATAAAAAATAATTTAGCATAAATATTTTAAAAAGTGTGGTGACAACAGCATAACACTTGGAATTGGTTTTTCTGCTCATCCTTAGGATAAAATTTGGACCATCCATATTTTATTGGGATAGTCCAGATCTTATCTCAAGGATGAGCATAAGGTGCTCATCCTTAAAATGAGAATGGAAATCTATTCCCATAACATCTTGGGTACTACTATTGACCACTAAGTCATGCTCCATCTCATTGCTTACAACCTTTACCATTTAGATTTTGTATTCATATTTACTTTTCATTTACTAGTTAATATTCTACTTAGTTTTCTAGCTAGAATTATTTGCACCAATTATTTAAAAATCAAACTGAATCAGACAGTTATATTAGCCAAACCGTCAATCAGTCTAGCTAACGACTTGATCAAGTTGGAAAAATCGTTTGAGGAGCTAGATTAGATCAAGCCACTTTGGATCATCAATCAAATCAAAAATTGAGAGTAAATTGAGGAATTGAATCCAGTTTTTAAAAATCAAATTGTTAAAAAAAATACCCTTTTCCTTTTTATTTTTTTATCAAGTTTTTTTAGAAAATAATTAATTTTTTTAATCATTTAATATTATGTTATATCATGTAACTTATTAAGTCATGATAAATTTAAAATATTTAGTTTTATTTTTAAGTCAAGTGGTAATTTTATATTTAGATTATTATATACATATAAAAATGTTTTAATTTAATAATTATGTCACCAATTCAATCATTAATTTAACCGATTGAATTATATGAATTATGAGTTATTAACCTTTTCAATTTAATATTCGGTTGGATTCTAAAAATATTAATTTACACATTAATTTGTTTCCCACATCCCCATATGAGCCGCTCCCTCATCCCGAAACACATTGCCCTTTATTCTCTCTTCGATAGCTGAGGAAGTTACTTGAAATAATTCAGAGATAAGTTAAGATTTCATTTAAAGAAAGTTATTCTTGTTTTGCTTAGAATTATTTTGTCTAGGTCTGGGGGTATACTAATCCATTTTTTGTATACACTCTCTAATCCTTCAGTAACATGTAATTTCTACGGTCCTTCATAATAAATACTCCCTCCGGTCCCATTTAAGTCCAATTCTAGAAGGTGTATTTGGTCCCATTTATAAGTCACGGTGCGTCTTTTTAGGTAATATTTGAGAGGTATTTCCAAAATTACCCTTCATGAGAGAGAAAAAGTAACAGGACATTACTTTTTAGATTTGTTATATAGGGGCATGTTTGAAATTTTACTTACTTTTATTCCTTGTACTTTTATTGTATTGGTATTGATGAGGTTGGTAGAAATGACTTATAAATAGGACCGGAGGGAGTATTGACTTCTAGAGATCCTTCAATATAACTTGCTCGTTTTATAATCTCCGTCCAGTGAACGATTCTGAACAAGTAAAAAACCGTCCTTCTCCATTTTCTCCTCCCAAATCGACAGCACAACAGGTGTTCAGAGAAGTCCGTTGCCTCCATTAATTCAAGTAAGCTTCTTTTCGTGTTTGTCGCTACAGTGGCTGAGCTCCATTAATATGCAGTTTCCGGATCTCTTCACTCTTGTTTTTCATTTTTTTCCTGTTAACCAAGAAAAATATCTCATGTCTTGTCTTCCATCGGTGATCCGGCCATATCGTCAGCCACTTTAAGTTCTGATTTTGATCGATTTCATTTTCTTGATATCGTCAGCTCAATTCTGTTGTTTAATTTTGCCTAATTTTTCGAAGCGGACCTTCCCTGGGATCGATCATGGTCTGATTCTTCTGGGCATTATGAATTGGCCGTACGTGCATCTTTTGCGTAAACCTGATTATTTATGATGCCAAGATTAACACACACATTCATACAAAATTTTGCAATTCATAATGGCTCATATGACATATATTCTATGCACTGAAAAGCAGTAAATTAATTTTTAATGGAAGATTTAATTTACGCAAATTATGGTTGGATAAGATTTGGGATTTCTTGGTTAATTTGGACATATATTTCTATCTCTCTCTTTCATGTGTACACTCCATTCAGACTGAGTTTTGCAAGAGTCCAGGCTTTAATTCTTTTCTAAGCGTGGTTGTCTTTGTCAGTACTCACCTTACTGTGGTACAAATTTGATTGCATGTTTCATTTCCATGCCATGTTTTCTCTGTGCTCTGAGTTTTTCACCGTTATTAATGGTGATGCGATGCAGGATGTCAGAATTACCCTTCAGACCAAGAGAGAAGCTTATTGAGAAGCAAAAATATTTCCAGGGTATCCATAAATACACACACCTGAAAGGACCAAATGATAAGATCACATCTGTGGCAATACCACTTGCCTTGGCAGCTTCTTCAATCTTCCTGATTGTGAGTTATCTCTGTTTGAAATCGTAGTTCATCGCCTGGTCTTCATAGTTCTTTTGTCAAATTAAATCCAGCTCATCTTGGAAGTTAGAAATATATCTTGCTTATATATATTGTTATGTGTCATGATACGCTTTCTGTTTATTCAGGGAAGAGGGATCTATAATATGTCCCATGGAATAGGGAAGAAAGAATGACGTGGCAGTTCTTTTGAGCGAGATGAAACCTACTCGGATCGGTTTTGTATGTTTGTTTCCATTAATAAATTTGCTCAGTAGTTGCAAAACTTTATGGTCGCTGGTGGAAGTTGAAGTTGAGAGCTTCAAGGAAATTTGTTATTTCCTCCAATTTGCTTTGATGTATGCAATTTATTTTAAAAATTACTCTGTTTTGAAGGAAATTCTAGGTGTCCATGGTCACTTGCAAAACTGTGGTTAGACATTATCACAAATTCAAATCTCAGATAGGACAATTTCTCTTGGTTACCATATACCAGCATGCAGAGAGTCAACTGAGATTTGTGATCAAACTTGGTGGCATATATATTATTGGCCACGGATTCCATTGCTGTTTTTTTTATTTTTTTCCCTCTCACAAGTTACCAAAAGGAAGTCGCACGGACAGGAGAGGGAAAGAAGAGAATCAAGAGGGATAAAGAGGAAGGAACAAAAGAGAAAAAAAAGTTTTAAAAATTGAACCAATCATTTAATCTGTTCAAAGGTTAATAATCAAAATTATAGTCAAATTATGGTTAAACTAGTTATCAATAAAGTATTTTATTAAATCAGTTATGACACTAGTTTAACGGTTCAACTAGTTAGAATGATTCATTTTCAATAGTATATTGTTGGCTTTTGAATTAGACAAAAATGAGATTGCTTGAAAAGACTAGAATGTCCATCAATGGAACTAGAGGCAGAGGGCAATTATGTGGTCAACAGCAAACAATGGCAATGACAGACAATGGCTGGAAGTAAGGTACTTAAAATCAAATTAATCATTGAATTGATCAAATTACATTAATTCGAAGATCAATAGTTGACATTTAATTGAATCGTGTTTGACCAAACATAAATAAAACATTTTATTGAACTAATTAATAATTCATCAATTTAACAAGCGGAGTTAACCTAATTTTAATACTATATGTGCTGTTGGGTGCCAATTAATGGTAGCTGAAGTTCAAGGGCCGGAGAAGCGAAAAGAAAAAAGAGACGGCACTTTAATCTTTTAGTAAAGATTGTATTTGTGTTGCTATATTTTATCATAACTTTGAATGTAAAGAGGATTATAAAATTTGAAGCAATGGAGTTAATTTTATAATGTAAGGCCGATCATCACGTAAAAATGCAGCCAAATGCATTCAGCGTTGGTAATATATAATTTACATCATTTCAACAGTGATTAATTCTTGATGAGAGATATGCCTCTCAAAGAGAGGTGCTTGCAAATTGCCGACTGAATTAATATGGACCAAAGACTCTTGAGATACCAGATGAACGAAAAATTGCATTAATTCTCGATCCATCCAAACAAACAGGTCTTTGTGTTTACATGTTGTTACAATAAAGTGGTGGGCTCGACACAAGATATATATACACCATGTTGATGGAACATCACTTCGCCGTTTCATCGACACGTTATTCACGTTGGCAACCTTTTAAAACAGATAAATAACCATTCTGTGTCGTTGCCTCTTGCGAGTTCCCAGGTATTCAATGAACTCCACCTATATATTATATATATATAATATAGAATTACAATAAAATGCAATTATGCTTTTATTAACTTGAAGTGGGATTTTAATAGAATGTGGGTGTCTCGTGTGGTGGAACTGAGAATACAAGTAAGCCTGGCCCTCCTTATAGGCTCAACCTTTA
>NW_026556731.1:0-32198 GCF_029017545.1 Prosopis cineraria
TTTTGCCTGGGTATGGAAAAAATAGAAAGAAAGAAAAATTAGGAGGGAAAGCTTTTAAATATAATAAAAATTATTATTTTTGAAAATTCTTTTAATTTTCTCTCCTCCATGTTTTCTTCTCACTTTTTCCTCGATCCAAATTAAGCCTTGGCAATGAACCCAATTACTGATTATATAATTGGTTAATCTTTCTTGACTCAGGTAATAAAACAAAAAAAATGTAAATAATTTTAGTAGCTTGGATGTGAAACTAACATGCATTTAGTGGTTTGCTAGGATCGAGATGAACTTAGCATCAATTTGGTGCAAACGTTCCGATTGTTAATTGATGTTATGTATGGGTGAATACTAAAAACTTATGTTTGCACTCATTAGGATAGATGATCTAGTTAAATGACCAATTGATTCTTAAAATATGTAGAGCTTCTAAAACTGTAAACACATTTTAATATAATATTTTTTTAATTTTTTTAAATGATATAATATCATCATCTTCATTGGTTAATGAATATTAACTTTAATTATTATTCGATAAAAAATTTACAGAAAATGCCTTAAAAATTAAGGAGTGGACCAAGAGAATTTTTTTAGTACTTTTGTGTAACTTTTTGGGATTTGGTTTATAATTTGGTAATATTTTTTTTTGTTCTTTAATGTAATTTTTAGGTTATTTTTCATAATTTTTTATTAATTAACAATTAAAGTTAGTTTTTAACTTTTTTTTAACGTGTGTAGGCAACAGCACATCATTTTTTAAATTTAAAAAATTATATTAAATAAGTTTAAGATTGCACTTATAATTTAAAGATTAATTTATCGCTGAACTTTTCAATTTTTTTGGCCAAATTAAATTGTTTGAAAAAAGTGCAGATGATTTAATGGTTGGATATATTTGTGTTGAAATGCATTGTTGTGAATAATTACTTTTAGGAGAAAGGATGAAAGAGAGTAAAGATTCCGCAAGCATAGGCTCCTATTCATATGCTTCAACGAAAGATTACTGAAAATCAATTGCAAAACCAAAAACAGCTCATACCCTTTTTTGGGTCCCTGGATTAAAAATGATCTCAGACTTTTATTCACGCAGGAGCTATTTATCCTTGCTAATGGATTTAGGCTGCGGCCTTCTTTTTTTTTTTTTTTAAATGGAGGGTAAAAGGGTATTTTGCTTCTGCAATATTTTTTAAAGAGTATCCAATACATTAAATTATTGGTTGAAATAATTTTATTTTAAAGTAATTAAAACAAAACATTTTTATCATTGCTATCAAATTCCGAACATTTAAAAATACAAAATTGGGATTTAAAATTGACCGTTGATGGATATAATGACAAGGACAAAAATTTTTCATTTTAATATTTTAAAAATAAAAATATTTTAACTAATAGTTTAAAGTATTTTGTGATCCTCGAAAATATTTTAAAGATAAAAATATACTTTTACTTTAAAATGAATGCATAAATAAAGCTTATTTACCGACCAATGAGATCGAATTGTGTTCAACAAGGTATATTAATTTTTTATAACATAATAAATAATGTTTAATTTTTATTAAAAAAAATGTTCGTATTTAGTGTTCAATTATGTATAGAATAGAACTGCCTCCAATAATTATAGAATGATATCTGGGAACAAGAAAAACATATTCATTGACATAAATATTTAATTCTTGAATAGGAAAAAATATATATCCGTTGTTGCTTATAGTTTTGTGTTATTTGCAATTACTTGCGTACTCCACAGTTTTATGCAGGTAATTAAATAGATAAATGAAAATTGAGCATATAGTTTTGTGTTCTTGCTTATAGCTTTTAAAACTGGCTAGCATGTTCTGACTGAAAATTAACATTTAATTGATAACAAATTAAATAGATAAATTAAAAAGAAATTAACATTTTTAAAATTTTATCTCTAATATAATCCTTTTCCATAGGGAAATAAACGCAGGCAAACATGTCAAATGTCAATAATGTTATACTCAAGCCCAAGATTTTTTTTAGGAAGAAGATGGCAGTGGTGTAAGACAAATATCTGTTGACCAAATAAAAAAAGAAACCAACACGTCATGTAATGAATTGACATATAGGAACGATATAAAAACTAAAACTGCATGGCATGTCATGTTGTCTATGAGTCTGTGCAAATAACGTTCAAGTGCAACGCATCAAGATTTGCATTTTGCAGTACTTCTTTTTATTCTATTTATAGAGTGTATTTTAAAAAAATTATTTATTTTAAAAATATTTATAAAATTATTTTTTTATAAAAAATAATATTATATTATTTTTTAAATTTGTTATATAAAAATATTAAAATTATACACATTTATATTTTTATTAATATTAATGATGCTGATAAAAATACTTATAAAAAATTTAAATTTTTTTTAAGTTATAAAAGTATAAAATATCAAAAATAACAAGAATGCAGTAAATATAAATATTTATTTTTGAGTTGGACTGAAAGTAAGTATTTTTTTATTTAAAAATATATAATATTTTTAATTAATTTTATCTTTTAATAGAGTAATTATCTACTTTTCAATTATTTTTATATTTTAATATTTATTTTTATTAAATATTATATAATAAATATAAATTATTATTAATAGAAATATTTTTTTTAAAAAAATAATAATTTATTTTAAAAAATTAAAAATATTTTATATTTTTAAACATTTAATTTTTAAGCGAAAAGAATATCTATTTTCGGAAACACCGACGTGGCGACGGTCTTGAGACCTAACCTGTGAACCGCCCCCTGATTTTCTGTGTCTGATCCCTAAAGGCCTAAACGGTAATCCTTAGCCGATCTGCTCCTGCAATTTCCTCATCTTTGCTCTCTCTGATCCCTAATTCAATTCCTTCCCCACTCCTCCAAGTTATCATCTTTCCTATTCTTGTTCTACCTTCGCCTTCTTCTTCTTCTTCTTCAATTCTTAATTCAATCCCATGCCTCCTCCTAGTCCTCCTATTCCTCACCATGAACAAAGCCAACCAAAACCCAGCCCCAGGCTTCTCTCCATCTTCCTTAAAGCCATCATCATGACCCTTCTCACCTCCGTCTTTTTCATCTTCCTTGGCTTCGCCGCCTTCGTTCTCCTCCATCTCTGCTTCATCGGCGGCATCCTCCACCGCCTCCGCTCTCGCCCCACCGTCCAACTCGGGGCTTCCTCCAATGGAATCGCGCCGCGTGACGTAAAGAAGCTTCCCCACTTCCGGGTTGCTAGCGGGACCGAACCCGGACCCGAAACCCAATGCGTTGTCTGCTTGGACGGCTTCCGCAGCGGCCACTGGTGCAGAAAGCTCGCCGGATGTGGTCATGTGTTCCACCGGAGATGTGTGGATACCTGGTTGGTGAAGGTGGCTGCGTGTCCTACGTGCAGGACACCTGTTCGATCAAAAGCAGGAGGGGATGTAGGTTCGCGTCTAGATGTCGATAGGGATGAGGCTATGCGACTTCGAACATCCAGTAGGGATAGTGCTTTCAGGATTTTTTAACTTGTAAGTTGAATGTTTTCAATCTTTGTACTATGTAGGGATAATAATAAGTTTTCCCCCTATGTACAGTATGATATGCGTATTTCTTCTTCTAAATTTTTGTCTCACTTTTCTCTTCGATTTGGTTGTTCATCCATTTTGTATTTTCTTTCTTTTGGGGCTATCCACTTCACCGCTTGTATATATAGGTATGATTTTGCGTTCAAAGGCTAGTGATAAGAAAACCATTGGTTGTCCTTATTACTACTTTAGTGGCATCGTCATTATGCAACGCTAGGGATCCAAATTGTGAGCATTTGTTCTTATATGCTACTCTCAGTTTTAGGACAACGATTCTGTAGTCTTTATTTCTGCATTACGAGTTCTTGGACCAAACAGTTTCTTTCTGTGCATACAAATTAAATTGCAAAGACACACTTCCCTTTATAGTGGAAATCCCACTCTTGCAACTGATGATTCTTTAGAGAGTATTTTAGCGTGTATTTGATGCTTCATACAGGGTGCCGTTAACTGACATCCCTCACACACCAAAAAAAAAAAAAAGAAAAAAGAATTGTGACATTTTGCTATGAAATGTCCTCGTTTTACAGCCGTCAATTCTTTCGTTTGCTTGCAAAAAGCGTTATGAAGTTTGCGTAAGAATCGTAGTTTATAAATGTTTGTGTAAACTCCTGACTCTATAAATTCTTGAGTCTGGATGAACCGTTGAAGACTCATCTGTTCACCATAAAACTTCTTGTTGATCGCTTCTGGTTTTTAACTCTCATTATCTGACAATTGCTGATTTTTCTTTTCTCGGTCAGCTACCACTACCAGAGTAAGTAGTATTCTTTGGATCTTGTCCAGCTTGAATCCCCTCCTTCAACAATCTGAAGGCTATGTTTCGGAGGATGTGAGGGAAGGGAATGAAATGGCAACTGATAGAATTAAGATGGAATGTAATTCACTTGTCATTCTATTGTTTTGGAATTATAACGTGGCAGCAGAGGGAGTCATCCATTAATGGAATGGAGTAACTTGCAAGTTTTTAGCCAATGGGGATGCATTTCATCCTTCATCCGCCAGATCCAATGGCTGAAAAAAACTTTAGCCATTTCATTCTGTTCTGATCCATTTCAAATCCATCCAAGCACACCTTTTCTCTTGGATCAGCCACACTTTAAAGTCATGCTCTCCCATCCCCCATGGGGTATTCAGAATTTATTTTCCTAAGTGTTTCTAGGACTATAACCCAAGTTGATGAAGAGAGGCATGAACTTATTTACCTACTTGAGCTAATCCCTTTCGGTGCCAATTATTGACTATGACATGCTATACAATGATAAAAGGTTTTAGGCGTATTACTATGCGGTCTATGGTCTTTCTGATTGATCATCTGTGGAAGCTGGTTACAGAATTTGGTTAAATAGGTCTGAAAGAGTGGATGTTTCCATCTTACTTATCTTTTTACAAGAAAAGGTTGAGAGAATATTTATGCTGTTCTCGCCGGAAACTCTATGTAGTTTTCATCTTCTTCTGTTGAGGTCTTACGGTTATGTGGTTGTAGTGGTAATCCTCGTTACCGTATTGGCACATCAAGCTTATATTTAATTTGGCCCCCACTTGTTGATTGTAGCAGCTGTTTTTAAGCAGGGAGCAACTGTGCAACTAGCTGAATTTGCAGTTCACATTATATCTCACATATGGCCAATCATGATTTTTTATTATGGCACCAAAAATAAGTTGATTGATAAAATAATGGATTGTTCCTCTCAGCAACTGATGTGTGGCTGCTGTAATGAAATCCGAGCGCTATTTGCTTCCTGCAGGTGGTTAATATATAACACACTTTTTACTGTTCAAATGACTGGCTTTATAATTGTGCATTAAGTTGGTTGCTTCATGTTTAAGTTGGTTTGGTGAGGCTTGTTGAAGATTTATTTAAATAGAGTGAAGTAGGATCATTGATATTTTTTCTGAATCTTTAGGGTTGCTTGAGGCAAGTCAAAGTTTTGTTTCTTCGCTTACTGTCCATTGGAAGACGCAAGTAAAGATGGATAGCATGGTTGTGTTACTGTTTCACCTAATATGTTGCCACTTTAACTAGAACGAAGAATTTGCGGGGAGGGGGTGTGAATGACAGAACCTGTGGGGACTTGGGTTGATGTCAAAAAGCACTAGGGACATGCTATGTTGAAGGGAAAATGATATACTTGAAGGCCTTGTTTGGTAAATGGCCCTAATTCAAAGGAATTGAGATTGAAAGTAGGAATGAGATTTTAAAATTATATTTAGTATGAGGTAATAATTATAAAGAATATTTACTTTTATTTTATTTTATAATTAAACATAAATTATAAAAAGATATAATACCCTTTATAATTAATTAAAAAAAATTACAACCTTACAACTCTTTTTTCTTTGTCACGATCGAACTCCCTCCCTCCCCTTCTCACCATGTTGTTGCTAAGTGTGGTTCCTTGCTTACTTCCTAGGACAATCGATTGTGGTTTGTCACTAATGGGTCGGCCAAATCATTCCCTACTAGCTCTCTCACTCTCATATGCTTCTCTCCATTACGTTCGTCGTTCTCCTTCTCTACACAAATCAAAAGTCGATCGATCATCGATGGTTAACGGCACTTTGCCATCAATGGGTATTTGTCATTGATGGGTTAATGTTGTCCTTCTCCCCTCGATGGTTATGGTACGTCTAATCCACATCTCTTTCTTTTGCTCCCCCTTACTTCTTTGTCTAGTTAATGGTTTTTTATCGTCGATGGTTATCATCTCGAACACACTTGCGTTGCCATTGACAAAGTGAGGCTTGTCATCAATGAGAAGGAAGGATGAAAGTTGATCTGGGGAAGGACAAAGGTTAGAGGCAAGGGCATTTATGTCCTAATAAAATCAATCCTTGGATTGTTTTTTCAACACCAGGGGGTACCTAGTATTGAGCAATCCCATTTAGATAGGATTGGGGTTGGTACTAGATTGACTAATCACTTATACCAAACATGAAAAAATTGGGCAATCTCAATACCAATGCCAATTCTTACATCCCAATACCTCATATCAAACAAGGCCTAACAGGACTTGGCTTCCCTCCGCGTAAGCCTCTTTGTTGTCACAGGGTTATTATTTTTTCTTTAAAAGGCTAACCTATTGAAATGTACAACACACCTGCTTGCATATTCAAGACCTTCTCTAAGTCCCTTTAAAGTGGGATGTAACATTGTACATACAATGATAAGAGGTTTAATATAGATAGTCCAGATTTACTTTTTTTTTATATATTTATCAAAATAAAAAATTATATAAATTACAAAAAAATTAATAAATTATGTTTAACAGTTTGAATAGTCCAAATTTAATTTGAATAGTACATATTTAATTTTATTTTTTTTATAATTTTTATAAATTAATTGTTTAAATATATTCTAAATAGTGTAGATTTAATATTAATTTTTAAATTCTTAATATTAAATTTAGGCCATTTATATTAAATTTGGATTGCGTAGACTAGTGAACAAATTTTTTTTTCATATATATAATTTTTTTATTGAGAAAATTTTAAATAAGGACTAGGATGTAACTTAATTACTAGTAGGTCTCAAAATTTTGAAATCTTATTTCCATAATTTTCAATTTATATTAGTAAATTAACAAATAAAGTAAGAAAATTAATAACTAGTGATACTATATAATAAGTTAAGGATATTTTAATTTTTTGACAATTGAAATTGTTTTATTTTTACCCCTTGGATTGAATTAAAATTTTAAAATTTTTTGACACCTGCTAGTAATCAAGTCATATTCCTAATTCTTATTTAAAATTCTTTCCTTTTTATTTTGATAAATATAAAATTAAAAAAATAAATTTGGACCTTTCAAGATTAAGAGGGAAGACTTAGGACTTATAATATTAATAATTTTTTTGGGCTGGTAATGGCAATAATGTCAGTTCATTACTTAGTCAATGCCTTAATTACAATCATTTTTGGGAGAATGACAAATGTTCCTAAGGAAATCAATTAATTCAAAGTAACATTTGATAAATTTTTAAGTGCCAAACTTTATGAATTTACAAATTTGATTCTTAATTTTGTAACTTCATTATAATAAATTTATAATTTATATTTTAAATTTTTAAAAAATAAATTTATTTATTCTTTAACCATACTAAAATTTAAAAAATAAGTTATAAATTCATCACAATAAAATTATAAAATTGAGAGCCAAACTTATAAAATTAATTTATTTTTTTAAAAGTAATAAATAAATTATTTTATATTTACTTTAAAGTGAGATACCCTATTAAATATGGGCAAACATGAAAAATAATGTTAGTTTAAATATAATTAACTATTTTATTATGAGTAAAATTTTATTAAAATATTTTATATTTTTAAGCATACTACATAATAGGCGCAAGGAGAAAGAAAATGTGTGGGAATAGGGAAGATATTCCATTTAAATAAAACTCCTGTGTTGTCATGAAAGTATGTACACTCTCACTCTATTCCGATTTGATTTGTAAAATTACATATACCACTGACATATAAATAGAATTTACAATTTTAATTTTTTTAAAAATTTTAAAATACCCTTTATTAACAAGAGATGGGGGGATAAAATTTATTTAAAGGTTGAAATAATAAGAAATAATATTAGAATAATTATCATTAATAAAATTTTATTTTTTTCAAAACATCTTATATTTTAAAATATTAAATTAAATAAAAAATATCTTGTAAAATATGTTGGATGGAGTATTATGAAGTGCATTAATTATGGTTCTATCATAAACTCCAACTGGAGTAAAAAGTCTATGACACAGAGATTGTGCTAAAAAGAGAAAAGAGAAATGAAGCCTTTGAGAACAAACCGTCTTTCTCTTCCATATTTATTTTGTTATAATCTTAGGCTGCTTGCTCATGGCGGCCCGTGACAGATTCTCACCGAACTCCTCAACCGTTGATTTCTCAACATGGCGGCTGCTTTCTCATCCCTATCTAGTAATTTAACCCAACTTTAATAACCCTATATTTTTTGTTATTTGCTGGAATTTCCCTAATAAAGATAATTATATTCAAAACATTGTTAGATGCTAAACATAACCATCTTTTTTTTTTTAAAAAAAATAAATTTTAATTTATCACGAAACTAACTTTCTCAACTCAAGTAAATCTAAACTCCCAAAGGCCAAGAGGAAAAATATATAGTTATATATGGATTAGATTACTTGTTTATAGTAGTTAAATCCAGAAAATATTAACGAACAGCCGAAACAAATACCATTCGTGATCCACCTGTTTACCAAATAAAAAAAACCCAGAGTTTTAAAGTACTGCTTAGCCGTCATCTGATTGGCTTCTAAACATCGCAAGAGTCGCCAAATTTGGCTTTGGACACTATGTTTAACAGTTCTAATGCAGTTGTCCACCGTAATTAAAATTAACTAATTATATGTGTGTGTGTAACAGCAATCAACCAAAGAGGAATTAAAAGCAGCCCATCAGGTGCCTTCATTAAAAAAAATGTACTGCACTAATCTCAATCTCTATACCAATAACAATAAAGCCCCAGAAAAAGAAATTAATGAGTGTGAACTAAAATAGGAAAGAGAGTGCGGGGGTGAGAGATAGAGAGGGAGAGAGAGAACGAGAAAATGTGTGGAGGAGCCAAAGTCCGTGGTCTATTCTGGTGTTGTATTTTCCCGTTGAAGATCGTTTTCGACTCTCTGAAAATTTTCCTCAGAACCAAACGCCTTTTCTTCTTTATCTTCTTCTTCGTGTCTGTCCCTCTCTCCTTCCTTATATTCTCTGTTTTTCTCTCTACCTGCCACCTTCGCTACAAAATCTACCATCTCGAAGCCGTCGCCCTCCTTGCCCCGACCCGATTTGAAGCCCGGCACGTATGGACGGAGTCCCGCGAAGATGCAATCTACCTCCTCCGAATCAAAGCCCTCTTCTCCGTCCCCTGCTTTCTCCTCTCCCTGGTCACCGCCGTAGCCTCTGTGCACGCCACCGTCCTCTCTTACAATGGCAAGGTTCCCACTCTACAATCCGCCACCGCGGCCGTCAAACAAAATTGGAAGCGTCCGTCGGTCACCACGATCTTTATCTACGCAATCCTGCTCGCGTTCGCTCTTCTTCAACGGATTTTGGCCGCGCTAACACCCTGGCCGCAGCTGAGATTTATACTTCTGGCGATCGGATCGGGTGTAGAGGTATACCTGATGGCGGTGCTTAGCTTAGGCCTGGTGGTGTCGATCGCGGAGGAGAGATTCGGTTGGGAGGCGATCAAGGTTGGGTCGGGTTTGATGGCGGGGAGGAGGTTCTGTGGATGGGTGCTATCGGGCTTGCTCTTGTTGGTGTCGGGTTTGATCCGGGGGAAGATGGAGGAGTTGGTGGAGGGTCCGATTTCGTCGTCGGAGTTTCTATCTTCGATGGGCGCTGCGGGTAAAATGGGAATAATGTGTGTATACGGTGCGGCGGTGGTGTGGAGCTACTTGGTGACGACGGTGTTCTACTTCGAGTGCAAGAGAAGGCATGGGATTCGAGAACTTGAACACGAAGAAGACGATGAAACGGGAATTTCGATGCTGTAATTTTTCTTCTCCGATTCTTTTCCCGTTTGTGTTGTAGGATTAATTTTGTTTTCATCAGATTTAGATCCAATCTTGTATCATTCAACCAAAGAAGCATAGCTAATTGTATACATTTGGATTTGATTGGATGAGCTGTGTTTCGTCTTTGTAATCTTTTTACAAGCTTAAATCCATTGCATGTCTTCTGTAACTCCAGTTAATGACCTTGTTCTTTTATTCATCTTTACATCCTTCCTTCCTTTAAAAAAGAAAAACCTTCATATCTTTCCTAAAAAGAAGAAGTAAATAGTTTCTTTCATTTGGTTTGTCTAATTTAGGTTTAATTTTTTTTTTTAAATTGTATCAATCAATCGAGGAGAAAAATAAGAGCATGAGATGGAGTGAATATGTTTTGATTTTCCTGAAACTTTGTACGTGGCGGCAATATTTAAAATGTTTATGGCGATATTTAATGAGTACCTCTTAATTTTTTTACCAGCATTTAATATCTCTTAGTTATTTTTTTTTTTTGGTCTGAACTCTTAATTATAATGCAAGATCTGTAATAATTGTATGGCACAAAAATCAAAGAATAAGTGAGGCAATTTATGATCAAGTCAATCAAATTAAAACTCAAAACATGAAACTTTTTTCAATTTTAAAATTTAAATGTTAATTATAAGTGAAATCTCAAAAATGTCCTCTTTATTCTTTAATATAGTTCTTTAAATCTCAGAATTCTATTTTTTTACTTGTTTTTTCAGATACCATCAAATTCAATGTTTCTTCAAGAAGTTCTTCGTAATTCATTTTTAACTCAACTATAATAATTTTGATAAACTTGATATTTTTGTAAGTAAAACGATTGAGTGTAAATACAAAATAAAAATTTGAAAATAAAATTTTATATATAGTTTTTTTTTTTGACTAACCTAGTCAAACATCCTATTGGATAAAACGCAGCACACTAATACTATTAAAGATATCATAATGTTATAATTTTACTATGTATATGCATAGATATAATTAATTTGATAATTATGTATGCATATGAGTATAGTTATCATTATAATTGACATTAAATTAAAATGAGTGGAAATGTGGGTTGGCACAGACAGCTAGAGGATATGAACAAAAACTCTGATCCGTAGGCATGGATTCAAATGACCCTCGACATCATCCGAAGCATCCAAAGCCCAGCTTTATGCTTCATGGGAATTTAACCTCAATGCGTCTACCTTGTTAATAATTTCAACCTAAGAAACAAATTTAAACTATAATAAAATTTAAAATGCCAAACTATATTTGGTATGTGATTGGTTTGACACCATAGTTGGCTTCCGCTTATCATTTTCATTACAAAAATGGTTGTTTTGTTTTAAGTTATCACTTACCACCTTTCTTCCTAAAAGCTATAAGAGGCAGGAGAGATAAATTAGAAAAGAATTAAAAAATATTGTATCCATTATTGACATGAGAGGTATATTATATACACCAAGAAAATACAATATACAATAAAGATTAATAATTATATAATAATATTAAATAACATCTCCCAATAATGATTGATATATATGCACAACAATGATAGAAGATATTTGGATAATATTATAGATAACATCCTCCTTCAAACTCAAGATGGCTTAACAAAAAGAAACTTAAATTTGTCTACCAAGAAATGAAAGCGGCCTAGATGAAAGGACTTCAAGAACAAATTTGCTAATTGATGCTTAGTTTGAATTGAAACAAGTTGAATGGTGCTCTGAACAACATGTTGTCAAGTAAAGTGATAGTTGACTTATAATCACAATACTACAAGTATAGACTCCTATATCATCACTACATGTGATAATCATGTTATCAACATACAATAGCAACATAACAATACTACAAGTAACATAACAATACTACAAGCAATAGAGGGAACAAAAAGAGCTGAGTTATAAGGACTACATGTGAAACCTAGTTGACTTATAATGTTATTGAATTTAGCAAACCATGCACAGGAAGCTTTCTTAAGTAGATATAGAGCCTGATAAAGATAAAAACCTTGTTTTTCAAATGTTGATATCCAGGTAGAGGTTTCATATACACTTCTTCCTTTAAATTACCACTCAAAAAGGCATTTTTAATATCCATATGATGAAGAATCTGGTGCTTAATAGCAGTAATGACTAAAAGGCTGCGAATAGAAGTCACACAAGTAATGGATGAAAAAGTCTCCTCATAATCAATACTATACTCCTAAGTGAAACCATAGAGACACTCAAAAGGAGAAATATTATCAATGACATGAGATGAGATTAGATTTGATTGATACAAAAGACAAAGGTTAAGCCTACTTTACCCCAAAACCATTTAGGACAAGAGGAGGAAATGAGCAATTTTCTAACATAATCAAGAATATAATGATGTTTATGCTTAGTACAATCATTTTATTGAGAAGTGTAAGGAAAAGAATACTGAAAAATAGTACCTTGAGAATCAAGAAAACTGAGTAATCTACAATCACAATATTCCAAAATATTATTATGATAGAAAAATTTGGTGACTTTATAATACTAAGTGTGAATCATTTTAGAAAATTTGATATAAAGTTCAAGTAATTTAGATTCATATTTCATCATATAAATCTAAGCTAAATAAGAAAAATCATCAACAAAATCACAAAGTATCAGGATCCCTCATAAAGGGAGTAGGGGCAGGACCCTAAACATTAAAATGAATCAAATCAAATGAAGAAGCAGTAATAGAATCATTTTTATGAAAAGACAAAGCAGGTTGTTTAACAATTTGACAAGAAATGCATTGCAAATACTGATTACGAATATGACTTAAAAGACCATTGAAAATTAAAGGACATAATTTACTTAAAGAAGGTTAAGCAAGACGATGATACCATAAGTTGAGAGAAGAATCAAGAGAAGAGAATATGAAGGCAACACACAATGTGAGAGTAATAATCTTAGGTAGGTGCATTAACATAAGCTCGAACATACAACCAACTTTGCTCCTAGTCTTGACAACCTATCTTGTTTGAGAATCCATCACAACACAATTGTGTTTATTAAATAATATGTCATAACCCATATCAATAAGTTGTCCAATAGAAAAAAGGTTGAAGTTAATGGAAGGGATAAAATATGTATCATTAATGGATATGAAAGGCAATGAGATAATACCAATATGACTAACAAGAATTTTAAAATCAGCAATAGTGTGTATAGGATAAGCAATAGAATTAGGGGTCATAAAGGAGAAGAAATTTTCTTGACCTGTCATATGATTGCAATAAGCAAAGTTAAAATACCAAGTGGATTTACCAGTGATAGTAGGTATGGCAGCAGACGGGCTAAAGGAATTAGAGATGAGTGTGCACAGCAAAGTTTCAAGTTTAACTAGAGAAAATCCCAAAGTAGACTAAACAAAATCACATTTTTTTCAATCAAAGATAGTAATTGCAACCATTCAAAATAATTGAGATAGATTGAGCAACCTTTGAATGTTCCATTTTAAAGGAAAAAAAGCTTACAAAAGAGAATGAATGTTGGAAAACACTTAAACTAGATATTGTAGTGCGAACATAATAATTCTCACACCAGAAAACGAATCAATGATTTGACCGTTAAAAATGACACATTAGATGTTTTGTACCTGTTGATCAAATTTTATCATAGTCCAACAGTTAACGAATTTGCAAACATTGATTTATCTAAATTGCCTCGTAGATATGTGAAAATAATTTTAAGGTGAATTTGAACTCATGACGAAGGATGGCAACACTGATGCAAATGAAGGTTAAAACTCTTCAAAAACTAACTTATCGTAAAAAATAATATTATATAGCTCTGGTACCATGAAAGCTATCAGAGATAAAAGAGATAAACCAGAGAATGATTGAAAAATATTATAACTATTATTGATTTGAAGGGTACATTATATATATTAAGAAAATAGGCAATACAATAATGACTAATAATTATATAATAATATCAAATAATATCTTCTAATAATGACTGAGATATATATATATATATATATAATAATAAAAAATATTGCGAGAATATTATAGACAATACTTCCAAACATCCCAAAATATTTATGCCTCCTTTGACTGCTTTTTATTTTGGGTTATGGCATAGTTTGGTTATTGGTAGCATTGATAGAATTGAAATTTCATTGCACTAATAAATAGTGATTCACCAGAGTTTAAATTCATGTTAAGAAATGTACACACGTTTAGTGCCAAACAATTTCTTTAATATAATTATTTCTAATAGAAAAACATAGGTGCACAATAAATAAGAAAAAGCAATTTCATTGCTTGCATTGTAATTGAGACGTGATATTTATTATTCCTTCGATCTCAAATTATAAAATAATTTAAAATAAAATTATACATGTCAATAAAATACAACAATTTACAAACTCACTTTTTTAAAATAAAATTGTAAACTTTTAAAAATATATGTATACAATTAATCCTTACATTATAATATCATTTTAATTCTCTCTCCACTTGAAGTATAATATTCAAATAGTATCATTAATGAAACTTTAATTTTCTCAAATTGTTTTGTATCTTTTAATAAAAAATTCCTCTAATGGTGGATGGGAGGAGGGAGTGTATTGTATTTTTATCTTAAATTATTATTATTTTACCTCACTCCATTTTCTATTCTATTTTAACAAATGGGGCCTGAATTTTTTTTTTTTTTTGGGAACGCTACGAGACGAAACAGGCTAATATGATGCTGAGCTCAATGTTTCTTTTAACCGTATTGGATTTCATTTTTTTTTTGTTTGCTAATGCAGACTTTAGGTTGAGCTCTACAGTTCATTCTGAAGTCTTTTTCTGTTTCAACCAAAAAAAAAAACCATAAGAAGAAGACGAAGAAGTCCTTGTTTGCTTTCATGGGTCATGAGGCAATGAATGATCCGCATCCAATAAAATGGGCTTCAGCCCAATATTTGTCCACAACGCAAAAGAAATTGCCCGTAATTTTATACAAACTACTATGCTAGGACCTGAATCATCGTGGGCTTATGTTTGCCTGTGATTTCATTTTTCATATTAGATAATCCTCAATTTGAACTCTGAAAAGCTACATTTTAAGGGAACAATTGATTATTATATAAAAAAAACATTCATGCGCATGCACATAATTACAAAAATCCTAAGTCAAAATGTTTGAGATTTTCTAAAATACATTCATTTCACCCAAAGAATATAAAATAAATAAGAGAGAAGATGTGTGGATCTCACGGAATTAGCTTGTCCTTTTCTCTATTCGTTCCCTACACTACAGGTAACATGTGTTTTAGGAGAAAAAAAAACTAAATTTAAAAAGGTAATTAATTGGCTGATGTGGGAAAGAAAAAGTATAGATGGGTTCATGAATTGAGGTTCTTTGGAACTGCACTTTCAATTACTATTAATTATGCATGTTTTGTGTGTTTATCCCTGCAAAATTGAAATAAAACGTGTCTATTATTAGTTTAGCTTGAGCACGCGCGCTACACCGAACTATCTATCTATATTTAGTTCTATGTAATATTTATTACCGTCATTATGCGACTAGGACCATGGTTTTTCATCTTGCAACTATATCACATTACTCTTCCCGCTCATTTAATTTAAGCTTATCCTTCCTTCTATTTGGATTTTGGACCGTATTATCTTTCCTTCACAGCAAAGTATACAAACTTGTGGCAGAAATTAGCTGGACAAAAAAATAAGGCTAAAAAACCATGACTACAGAATGGTTTAAATGTGAGTTAAAAAGGAAGTGCATTCGATACTCATCATAGGTCACCTTTGATATAATTTGCACCATCTAGAATTTAAAAATTTTATTTTTATCAAAATAAAATTTTGCAAAATTCTTAATAAATCTATTAATCACTAATGCGATAGCTCATATTTAAACAACTTGGTCAAAATTTAATATTAAATTGTTTATGATTTTTATAAATTGATTATGTGATTTACTCTGGACTGTGAAGATTGAAAACTTTTAACTTGCAATTTTTAAAAATAAATTGGGAAGAGCCAGTTAGAAGATAATCTTTGTTTTTAATATTGCATTTACCAAAATAAAAATTTTTAAAAATTTAATATTAAGCCTAGACCATTAAGGGTAAATTTGAACAATCAAATTATAAAAATATTTAATATTAATTTAAACAATCCTAACAATCCAAATTGACGATGAATAGATTTATTAAAATTGTTGATATTAACTATTTTAGTATAAGATTTTCGGTTTTTAGTTTATGTAAATGTATGAAACATTTTTAGCACAGCTCTCTCAATTTGAACTCAATAATATTTGCAAATCTCTCCTCAATTTGAGTGTGAAACAACTTGATTTGAGGAAACTTCAACTGGATTATGAACTCCCCCAACTAGGACGTTGAGATCAAATTTGCTTTCTTTCTTTCTTTTTTTTTTTGAGGGGTTAATTTGATCGTTGAAACTTTGAATGCTTCAATTCAACCTACCCGCCTGCCTATCTTCGTATACACTTTCCTTTGCATTTTCGTCTCAAACTTGGGTTTCTTTCCCACTGGTCAACGTGTCGTTCCCATTTGACTTTGTGAACTGGCCTATTCTCAGCTGAATCAATGAACAAAGCCATTTTTTTGAAATTAAAAGCCTTTACCCTTCTTTAATTTGGCGTACTACCCACATGGGTTTTGAATATCATTTGTTTCTTTCTTGCTTATATGATCTCCACCATTACTCAAAGATCTTCCACTAATTTATAACTTTTTAAAGAAAATGCCTTTCATGGACTTTTATGACTTAAAGAAGATTCATATCGTATTTATTGGTTTTTTTTTTTTACTTGTGTGTTCACCACTCTTCAAATATCATCATCTAATTTATCATTTTTGATAAAAACGTCTGTTAAGAACTTATAATTTAAATTAATGAAATGTAGACACACATCGTTATTAGCGTTTTAAAAATCCTAGTGAAAAAATAGAATACATTAGGTAAGTTAGTATTAAATTTAGGACGTGTCGACAACAACGTGTCTCTCCATAGTCTTAGGGAATAGCTTTTTATATTAAAAAAATTTAGATAATTAAGTTGGGTCTACAAGGCTCATCAAGTATAGAAGCATGCTTCTATACTTCAAAAGTGTTTACATGGCTAACTACAAATATAATGGATTATAGGTCACATTTTTATTAACAAAACCGAACTTTTCTAGTTGTAATATTAGGGAATAGTTTTTATTTTTATGGGTTAATTACTGTGTCCTCAATTATTATTTTTATCTCACTTTTATATTTACTAATTTAAAGGTTTTGAACTTCAACAATCAAGAAATGCCATTATTTTTCCCCATGTATATATAAATATATACACAACTTTGCATTGTGAATTCAGGCCATGAAGAAAAAGCTAATCAGAACTTCTTTCGGGTGTAGACTTCCTTCATAAATGGTGATGTAGATACAATGTAATGTGTCAATTATTTCTATTAGACTACAAGAATGAAGAAATTGTCCGTACAAGATTGACGTCCCAAAAAAAATTTAGATTAACGACAAAAAGTCTTGCTCATGACCCCGTCTATGATCACCCGTGTCCAACACCAAAGTCGCAGAATTATTAAAATTTGCGACAATTAATAAATTTCAGAAGCAATTAGAAGATACACAACATTCTCCTTCCATTTATTTTCAAATTATAAAGCATTCTTATTTTTTTATTATAATATTATAATAAAGATGAATGTGAACAGAAGAAACGAAAGAAGCCGAAGAGAAAGAAAGACGATGGAATTAATTAATGTTGAATGTGCGGGGGTCAAAAACAAAAAAACAAGAAGAAGAAGAAAGAACAAGCAGCAGCTTCCTAGGAAATAGACACTGTTGCTGAATTGAAACTACCCAAGATAAGGATAGAAATAGATAGACTCATAAATATAAAATTAAAATTAATTAATACCGATAATATCTGGAAAAGTTGTTGTTGGTATATGCTTCCTCCATTTTAAATTATAAGATATTTTTAAATAAATATTCATGTATCAACAAAATTCATTGAATACACTTTACAACTTTACTTTTTTAATATAAAAATATAAATTTTTAAATTACCTTTATTTAATATTTCATTAATGAAATACTATTAAAGAGAGAGAATATATATGAAGAATAATATTTAAAAAGTATCATTAATAAAATTTTATTTTAATTAAAGTGTCTTATATTTTAAAATATTAATTTTTTAAAAAATATTTTATAATTTAAGATAGAGAGAGTATTATATATTTATTGCATTGCCTTTTCATGTAAGCTTTCTCGTAAACGTGCTTAATTGCGTCTCCATTTAATTTGTGGGTTGGTTTGCAATCCCATCTTCTTCACAGCTTTTTATTTTTCTTATCTAAAATATCTGATCGATTAAAAAAAACTAATAATATCAAATCTTTTATCGAATCCTTGTGGGCTCCTCTCACCTTTCGGGCTTCAATTATCTGCGAGTTTGCCCCTTTTTGTAGTCATTTTTTTGACTATGGGAACCTGCCGAATCTTACGTGTCAATGTGTGATTAGCGACTTATATGAGTTTACTTAGGACAAGTAAATTAAAATTATTATCGTATCCCTTCATTCCTTTCCCATTTCTTATATTTTCCCTTCTGTGTGGATATTCTCTGAGTTACTTCTTCCGCCAATTCTCAAACTCATACACGAAACTAAGTCAAATTGTGTTAAAAAAAAAAATTTGATATCGTCGGACGATTGGTTCTACTTGTAAGCTAGTTGTATTAGTTTAGCTAGACTACAAACCTTGAGTTCAAACTTTGGAAATGTACCAGCATTTTGGTGGCATAGCTTCTACTGGAAGAGATCATGTTGAGTTCAATTCAAATTAGTTCGGCTCCATTCAAATTAGTCTAACTCTCACTCAAGTCTATTGAGCTCATTGTAAATAATGTTGTTGTCTTTTTTATTTTTAGAAAATTTACTTTCTTGGAAATATTACTGGTATAATTGAGATGGATTTCTCATGTACTACTATTACCTTTGATCCTATACATGTTGACGTGCCATGACAAAAAAAATAAATAAATTTTGTTTGAAATTATTTTTATTTTATTATTTTGATAACTAGTGTTTTATAAAACATATTTTCAGAACAAAAAAAAAATAAAAAAGGTGTTTTTCACATCCTTCCTTATTTTTTAGAATAATAATTCCAAAAGACTTAAAAGATATTTTTGATTTTCTATTCTCCATTTTAATTTTTTTTATTTTTCAAAATACTTTTTAAAAATACATTATTAAACATTTATTTTATTTTTTTCGTTCTCAAGAAGAGATTGCCAAACAAGTCCATGATGGCCGGGAAATTTCCTGTCTGTTCTTGTGTTGGAAATATACATGTTGTGTGTATAGTTAATGAGAGGCTTTATCTTGAAGAGGACAATGTGGTATTAATTTGGCTGAATTAGGTTCAATGTGTTTGAAGAAAAGGATAATGGAATGTGCCCTGAAACCAAAAAAGAAAGGGACAATGCTCGAGCCCCTATGGACGAGTTATTTGCCACAAATTAGTATGAACAGAATGACCTAAAACGACACTTCATTTCTACTACCTTTCTTCTATTGTCAATTTATCATGTCCTTATCTAAACCATTACTAACATGTTCAATAATATTTTGTTCGGATAAGTATAACTTAACTATCCAAAATAAAGGCCTCTCTGGAACTGCTCACTTCAATTGTTTTATGTGTTTATTTTCACTCTTTCTCTACTTTTTTTTTTTTTTGTATACAACTGTCTCTATTGCTCAATATTAGATGTGCATTTCAATATAAATTAAATAAACAATTTTTTATGAAATTTTATGTTGATTTGAGAGGCTTGAAAATATATGTTAATTAATCTTATATCTAGCATATATTATTCCCAATATTTACATGTTGTCTAATTATTTATTGACCTAAAATGTTTAGGACCCATAATCAGAATTAATTATTAATTCATTATCATTGCTATGAGAGATTTATCCTTCCACTGGTTGTTAGGTTGCCACTTACCAATATGTTTAGGACCTTTAAGCTTAGGCTGAAGAGAAAAGGTGAGTTAAAGCTATATTTTAACAAGCTAGCATGCACCGACAAAATAAAAATAAGTAAACCATCAAAGCTGATAAAATTTTCCATTTTAAATTTAAAAGCCAGAGGTAGATCATGTTTCACTTGAAGCAAGCTCAATTATTATATATATTTAAATCCATGAACTTTGAACGAAACGATAGATACAAATAATGAATGCTTTAATTGTCAAATAATATGTCTTGTATGCTTTTGAAACTCATCAAATTGCCTCGTCTTGATAAGAACTATAATTATCGTGTCGATTATAAAAACAAAGACCAAGACATTTTTACGAGTCTCTGTCAGCAGCCTTATCCACCAAATTCCAAAGACCATTCCCAACTTTTATAATTTCTTAAAAGTTAAATTAAAAAAACTGCGAGAAAGTCCATGGAAACACACAAACCACAAAGACACAGGGACGACTTGTATATAATGCATGACTAATTAAAAATCAAGATTAGTTAGTATTTAGCAGTAATATTCTTGGGTATAAAACCACAGACACATGAGGTACACCGTACACAGAACGATAGCCTGGGCAACCAAATCCTTACGTTTATACTTTGAATATTCATATGTACAGTACAGGTCAAATATGATCCAGAGACCGGAGCTGTTGATCAATATTATCTATTTGGGTAATAAAAAATTAATTAATTTTTGGAGCCACAGGATTGCCACAAAACTTTTCTGTGTAAGTTGGAAAGAGACCTCCATTGGCTGGGCCCTATTTGGAGGACTCGACGGTACGTTTTGGAATCTTGGTTTGGCTTAATTGATAAAGTTGTACGTTAAGATTATATTAATACCCTAAACTGTTCACTTGTGATGGGTTTTATGGGATTTTGGTTGGGTGTGTGTGTGTGTGTGTGAGTGAGAGAGAGAGAGAGAGAGAGAGCATTTGGAGAGAACAAATATCAACGCTTATCTGTTTGGTTGTGCTTATAGCATTTTAATGTTTGTTCATATAAATTAGGTTAGATTGTTATAACTTCTGAAGATTTGATTATGCATTAGAAACATCGAATTCAAACACTAATTGTTTTTAGTATTTTAAGAAAATTAATTCTTGTTTTTATACAAATTTTCTTATTATTTTTTAGACTTTTATATATTCTTCCAAAAATAAAAAAATAAATCACATGGGTATATATATGTTCAATTTTATGAAAATTACATAAATGTTATATACGCATTTTTAAATTTATACAAACTACTCCAAAAATAAAGAGTACATTACACAAATTCCATTTTCGTTTTGTTGAGATTGCATTGATAGACTTCTTTTTACTTCCAGGGTAGTTCTTTATATGTTTCAAAACATTATGTAAAATCCATGTAATTTAAAAAATTAAAAAGAAACTTTGTGACATCATACTGATGCATGTAAATATAATTTCAACAACATTTAGAAAAAAAATAGTAAGTTTTGAGTTAAAAATATGCATTTGTTTAATTTTAATAGAACTCGAGAAATTTATGTGGTATCTCTGTGTGTGTGTGTGTGTGTGTGTGTGTGTGTGTGTGATCCAGTGCAATTGACAGATAATGCTTTACTTCAAACAATTCCACTTATACTAACATTCCAGTGTTGCTGTTCCAATTTTCAACGTGAAATATGATTTGATGGCTATCCAATTTTATTGATTAGGGGATGGATTAATTTAATTTAAATAATTAAAAGTAAAATGTTGTTTTATGGATCTTATTTGTTCTCTTCTTCCAAAAGAGTATTTAATTAAAAAATGCTTGGACTTGTTTTATGTGGGGAATGGGGATATATTGATCTGTAGCTAGTCAATTGTCATTTAGCTATCATACACATAATATAGTCATAAATTTTACGGATTTTTTTGGTGAATAACTGGATCCATTTTTTTAATTTGGTTATAGCTACACATACTTTTTATTCTATTTTTTTATAAATCACATACTTTTTATCCTAAAGAATGCATAGATTTTATTAGGAAAACATAAAGTTATACTTCCTCTATTTAAAAATATAAAGTATTTTTTTAGAAGTTGGATGTTAAAAAATATGAGGCATTTTTAGTATTTCAGGATGTAATTATTATCTTTTTCTAAAAATATTCCTATTGGTGAATGACTTTATATTTATTGTAGAATATTTAACAAAGATAAATATAAAAAGATAAGATTAGTTTGGAAGCAAGTAACTCCTTTATTGAGAGGTGAGATTTGATTAAAAATTCTTTACATTTTTTAACGGAGGGAATATTATATAGATTTATTTTGAGTTTTGTAAAATTTACACATTGCATTTTTTTTTTTTGAATTTTAAAATATATCGTGCCATTTTTTAAAAAATGAAGAATAGCTTACCTCTGTTTTTCCGTATTTTGTCGAAATCATACCGGAATTTGTTTCTAAATTTTTTTGACCAAACGTATTAGTTTCTAAAATTAAATGATATATTTTAAAAATAAAGAAAATATTAATAAATTTTTAAAAGTTCCTCAATGCCCTGTATTTGAGACAAAGTAAAACCACTAAAAGATATTCTATATTATAATCTTATGGAAATATTTATATAATATAATACTATACAGAATTAGAAAGGGGTGCTTGGTTCCGATTGAGCTGGAGGTATTAATATTAATAACGCTGTACGTAATTTGCTTGTTGTAGCTACTAACCAATAACCATAAGTAAATCAGAGTTGAGAAATGATGCAGTCAATAAAAGTTGGTGTGATTATTAAAAACTTGGCTCATAATCCATAATCAAGGCGGAGCCAAGAAATTTTGTTAGGGGGGCTAACCTGGCAAAACATATATAATAATTGAAAGAAAATTAAATCTATATATTATTAATATAACATAATATTTTAACCTATATATTTATATTTAATTTCACACACACACACAACAAAAATAAATATATATCTTTATTTTTTAAGCTTTGCTCGTTATTTTTTATGACATAAGAATAATTAATCATCATATTTACAATAAAATTTTTAAAAATTTCCTTCTCAATATAAACTATTATTAAATTGGTGAATAATTTATCTTTTTCGTAAGTATTGAATAATTTAAATGCATCCTTAAAATTTAAAGTTTTGTTTATAGAAAACTCTATTACTTGTTTGTTGAATTTACTATTTAATTCTTTCAATTGATATGTTCTTCATTCAATATATTTTGAGATTTTTGTTGCAGTGTTTTATAAAGTTTGTTGGCAATAATTTTTATAATCTCTTTCATTAAGTATAAAATAAAAGTAAAATTAAATGATATCAATACTTTAAAAGCAACTATAATATTATCTTATTGAAAATAAAAAAAATCCTCTAATGATTATATTTTAAGCTATTGCAACAATTAGATTATATATACATAAAAAATTGTTATAAAATTAAAATTATTTAATGTCTCAAAACTTTTATAACATGTTAATTTAAGAGGGTAAAAAATAAATGATTCTTATATTTTATTAAAAAAATTAAAAGGTTAGAAAAGTCGTGACCCCTATTAATCTCTCTGCCTACACTCCTATCCATAATACTGTAAATTCAAAATCATGGTGTGAACACCATATTGATAAGGATTTATAAATGCTCCTTAAATTTGGAGGCACGCATGGTTGTGATGAGTTGAATTCAATTCACTAAAGTGTTTTTGTTTTTTAATAATGAGAGAGAGAGAGAGACGATGCTTTTCCCAAAGAATTCCACATCTCGACTTGCATAAATTCCACCATTGTTTTTCCTGCGTACAATATAAGTTGCTGGTATTCAATAGATACGTGACATGTGGATTTTGATTTCAAAAATCATAACAAGACAAAACAAAAGGGAGAATGAAAGTGAAGTTTTTAAAAAATTAATTATTAAGTTAAAATTTTAAGTGTTAAAATTTGAAAAATTTATAATTTAATTTTTTAATTTTATAACTTTTTAATAACAAATATATAATTTATATTTTAAATTTTAATAAAAAATAATTTTTTATTCTTCAATTATATTAAAATTTAAAAAAAATAAATTAAAAATTTATTACAATACATTTACAAAATTAAGAGATTAAATTAAAAATTTATAAAATTTAACTTAAATAATTAATTTTTTTAAAACTTTTTCATCATTCTCACCAAAAAAAATGGCAATCCACGCACAGGAAAGTAGATCCAAAAAGTGGATAAGGAAAAATAATTAAATATACTACTCGATAATGCTTACCTGGTCCACATGCTAGAATTTCTTCCACAGACGTATCCTCTTAACCAATAAGAAAATACCATGCTTTAACTGGTCCCTGAAGGAAGTGTGATAATTAACCTCGCATTAATTAGCCATAATGTGAATTAGCATCCAAATAATGGCATATTATCCTAGTAGGACCCTTTTTATTTTATAAACAATCAATGTGAGGTTACCCTCAATTCTTTCGCTCATTTCAGTCACAGGCATATGTATTATTCAATAACTATTATTATAGCAACTAATTAATTACTCATCTCGTCCATTTTATCAGAAACAATAATTAATTCATCAGGACCAACTAAGATAATTAAAATTAATTAAAATCAATAATCAATAAATATGTTACAAGTAATTTATTTCAAAAAATATATCCTCGTTCAATAATTGATCGGGGACTTTTAACAATTGATATACCTAATAATGAATGCTCATTTTTAACGAGAGTATAAAAGAGAAGCTTTGATAAGTGCTACAAACAAGACATTGTTCTTTCTTACAAATAAAAAGACTATATGTTGTAATTGTATATTTTATACTCAATTACACATAGCCATGTGCTTTTTATAAAACTCTTTTTTATTTATAGTGTCAAATAGTAAAAAATAAATTGTCAGATACCTAACTTCGCTCTTGTTGGAAATTTGGAAGCTTCAAGGTGAAGTGCTGGACAAACAAGAAGCACAGTTAGAATATTTTTCAATAAAATAGAAGGGCTAAACACAAGAAATAAAAAAAATTACCAAAAAGCCACTAATTTGTGAAATGATGAATCCTCCTAAAAAAAATGAATGATTATAACTTTATTGAGCTTTAGAACCGACCTCTTTGGTTTATATTAGGCCTTATGCTTCGATTACTCAGCTCAATTAATCTTGTGATCTATTTGAATGACGTTTTATATTTGGCCCAAACAAAAACATTCTCATCTCTTCTTTCTCAGTGCAAAACTTCCTTGTCAAAATCACAGATTTATTTTGAGTCAAAGACTATTAGTTCGTGAGATTGAATATTGAGTGTTCATAAATATATCATGAAAAAAGAAGAAAGCTTTTAATAAAGTTACCTTTGATCTACTTGAAGTATAACCCATCTTCAATTTAGATTAGTTAGAACTTAGTGCGGTTTCAAATACACTGAATAATTTTGTCATAAGAAAATAAAAATTATCACTAACATAAAAGTGATTTTTAAAAATTCACATTGACATGAGTAATAACATTTTTATATTTTAAGCACACAATTAGGAACGGATTTAGAGGGGGGGCATGTTACAAAAACTCTTTAAAATTTATGCTGTTTTGCTCTGTTAAGAATGCTAAAACGATTTGTAATCCCCCATTATAACGTTGTTTTTCATTTTGACCATCACAGGTTCAGTTTTAAATCTGTTCATGCAAATAGTTGAGGAATCTCCTTTCCAAACTTTATTTTATACGTAAAATAAATTATATTGAAAAGGTTTATTCTTTATCCTTAATGTCTGAAAAAGATGAGTACTAGTTAGGCTATTCGAGAGACCTGATAGCCCGATATGCTTGGCCATATCTAAGATGTTCGAACTCATCTTACAGGACATTGGGCGAGAGTCAAACCCAATCTAGCTTGAAACATATGCTGTTTTTAAAAAAATTTTTATGATTAATTTTTATTTATTGACATTATTTATATTAAAGTTATCATGAACTATATTATTTTTATTATCTTTTTAAACATTTTTATCATTGCAATTTTTTAATCTCTTTCAGAATTTAAAATTTATTTTTAAATTGACATTATATAAAATAACTGACAATGGTTGTTGATATGTATATTACTTTTGATTATTGTCTTAGCTTTTAAAAGAATATATATATATATATATATATTAGATAATACTAATTAAATTTCTTTCAAAGAAAATTTTTATATATTTTTCAAAAAGTTGTAAAAAAATATTTTTTGGGTCAAGTGGCTCAAGCACCGGGTAAGGGTGATACTTAACCTGGCCTTACCAACCGTGTAGTCCTATTCTCTATTATCAGTTGCTTGTATGTTGAAAAAAGTCCGCATTCTAAATAGATCTTTTTTACACTGTCGCCATAATTTCCATATATACTGGTCTTTAATTTAATTCTATTATGTTTTAAAATACCGAACACACAATTTGTGATGAAGTAGTTTGAAAGCAAGTTAGATTCAATTAAAATTAAAAATTATATAAGACAAAAAACGATCATCTGTAAATTCTATATTTACGGAATCTAAAACCGTTTATCCGACAATGTGATGAAGAGCACGCTTCAAATTCTAAAAATGGGCGGGGAAGCATGGCCTATAACATCACATCAACAACTTTTTTGGTCACCACGAATATGAATAAAATAATAAAACATTCTTTTACACAAATAATGATTAGTTAAATATCATTTTGGTTTTTTTTTATTTACACCCACCATCCTTTTATAAGCATTGATAACAAGAAAATAAATATCAACAAAAATTGAGTCTAACAAAGAGATTAGTCCTTCAAATCTGATGAATTAGGATTTAAATTTTTGTTGAGAGGAGATAAGAGGTGTTCATATTTAGTGTGCCCAATCCTATCTTAAATAAGATTATTTTCAATCAAAGAATGAATATATTTATGCAATTAAAGAAAGCAAATAAATAATTTAATATGTAATATGATTTATATTAAATTATCCTTATTGCAAAAAAAAAGGATTTCCTAAGAACTAATTGAAGTCATAAATGTATCGCAACACGATGTGGCATAAGGAATGATAATGTAGGTGCTCGTGGTAGTAATAATAACAACAACAATAATAATAACAACAGGTTTTTATAATTTTTTTGATGGTCTTAAAAATTCATAAAAAAAATTTGTGCAAAATGATGACAAAAATTTTTTATACAAATTATTATTATTTAAAACTTGATGTATAAACCAATCAGTATATTTAGTCATTGATTTAAAAACGTGATCAATCATAATTATTCAATATTTCATGATAAATTTTTCAATTTTTTTGATAACTTCAATTAGGAATGGTTAGTAGCAGATTCATTTTAGATGAATATCAGATTACAGTAAATGTCAACTTTGTGGAACTGGAGTTCAAGAATTTTTCGTTTTTGATGGCGAAGAAGAAAGAAAAAACAAAGTGTGATTGGAAGGGGGAAAAGAGATAAGTGTTGGAAGCGAAGGGGCACAAAAAACGGAGTGATCCTAGTAGGTGGGGCCGGGCGGTATATATACCGAACTTCGGAAGCATTAATGAAGACGATATCAGAACCTTTCTCTTTTAGATAAAGTGGGCCTCACCCTGGCCACGTAGCCTTTTCAGTGGGCCCCGCTACTCCCCCAATCCCCTCAGCGTCTGCGCCATCAATGAGTATCCATCTCCCTATCCCAATCCGTCCAACACTTCACTCGTTTGTAAGTTGTAACTGACTTTTGGCTCCGCCTCCCCCAGTCTTTCCTTGGTTCCTCCCATCGATTGTTGGGCAATCTGACTATGATATTATAACAAAATTTTTTTATAATTATATTTTAAAATTATATTTTAAAAATAAATATAAAAAATAAAATTAATTTAAAAATAAATAATTACTTTATTGAAAGGTGAGTTTTAATTAAAAATATATTATATTTTTGAATGGATGAAATATTTATCAATATGCTATATTTTTAAAATATATTTCTTTAAATGTTATAAATTTTAAAACTTGGCTTCAATAATACCAAGTTCTCTTTTTTTTTTTGCATAATAGTGTACGGAATATTTACATTTAAAAAATAAAAACTAATGTAACATGTGTGACAGATTATGTTTGTTGTGACTCCATCTTAATATATAATTATATTTTATAATTTCTCTTTCTTTCCTCCATTGTCATTAAAGTTGGTAATTTAAATCAAATTTAATGGGTCAACCTAAACTCATCTGAAAAAATTTAGAGTTGGCCTTCGAAAAAAGATAGGTTTTTTTTATGTTCATACCTATTAGCCCAAATACTCGAATAAAAAATTTTATTTTTTAGAATATATAAAATATAATTAAATATTAATTAATTCTTTAATTTTTAGATTATTTTATTTAAAATATTATATATTTTAATCTTATACATCATTTAAGTACCAAAAAAATAAATTTTATATTTTTTATAAAATAAAAAATATTATTAATTACACCCATAATTAAAATTATTATTTTATTTCTATTTATAAATTACTCTTAATATTTTTATTAGAATAAAAAATTACAAATCTCATTAATTTTAAGACAATTAATTAATATTTAATTATATTTTATTGTCGAGTATTTGGATGAAATACTTTAATTGTCTTAAATTTTATTGTTCGGGTATTTAATTAATATTTTTTAGGAAGTCTCAAGTCTCAACTCTCTTTTGGCCTATGCAAGTAGTGCTAAATACGAAGGGAAGCCTCCAATGAGTGCAACACCCACATAAACACTAAAAGAAGGCAATGCAAAACTAAATTACAAGTTCCCATAAATAAAGGAAGCAAATATATTAATTGTCTTAAAAATAATGAGATTTGTAAGTTTTTTTTTTATTCTGATGAAAATATTAGGAGTGATTTAAAAAAATAGAATAATACTCTTAATTATGAATTTAATTAATAATGTTTTTTATTTTATAAAAAATATAAATATATTTTTTGATACTTAAATGATGTATAGGGTTCAAATATATAATATTTTAATATAAAACAACATAAAATTTAAAGAATTAATTAATATTTAATTAAATTTTATATATTTTAAAAAATAGAATTTTTTTATTCAGGCATTTAGACTAATAGGCACGAACATAAAAAAAAAATTTCTAAGTTCGATTTTAAATTTTTTTTTTTGACAAGTTTAGGTTAACCTATCAAGTTTGACTCGAATTATCGACTTTAGCAACAAGAGAGGAAGGAAGGAGAAATTATGAAGTATAATCATATATAAAGTGAAATTATAGTAGATATAATTTGCCACACATATCATATCAACTTTTTATTTTTTTAAGTATAAGTACAAAACTTTGCTTGATAGAAGCCAAGTTCTGTACTATTGTGTAAAAAAAAAATTGAAACTCGGTATTATTGAAGCCAAATTTTAAAATTTATAGTATTTAAGAAAATATTTTTAAATGTATAGCATGTCGGTAAAATTTTTTTTTGTAGTATTATGATCAAATTGCCTCTATTGTTGTTAACAAAGCCAATAAGTTCGCTTTTTATGAGCTCAAATTTACAAGTGTTTCTTTCTTAAAAATTAATAAAATTGTTTATCGTTTAAATATTTTTCAATTTTTATTCTCATCAATATTCATTTAGGAATAAAATATTGAATACTTTTGAGGGAGGTCCAATTGAAGGAGGTATTGTTATTTCAACAACCTCACCAACTTTATGTTTGTCCCTTAGAATAAATTTTTAATAAATTGCATTATTATTTTCATATATTACTTTAAAATTTTGTGTAAATTATAAAAATAAGTTATGAATGGAAAATCAAAAGGATTTGCGAGCTCATCCGAACTTGATCCCATTTTTGCAGTTTTTACAAGAGCGAGGCTTACAATTTTTTTTGTACTAAAATTTCCTTTTTTAAAAACTGGGCCTTCAAAAAATACAAAATCTAAAAGAATAGCTCAGTAGGCTCAACCTTTATTGAGCCTCTACTTTCATCCTTGCGTTATATTTAAATAGCATTGATGTATTCTCTTTAATTTTATTAATATGGTAGAGAAATAAATATTTTTTATTCAATTAATAGGGTATGCCATTCATTTTTTTAAAACAATGATTTAAAAATCAGACCAAGAAACAAACCAAAAGGTCATTCAGTTACTGTTTTTATAATTTAAACTGGTTAGATTGGAATTTAAATTGATGGTATAATAATTAAATAAAAATAATATTCATATGCATTTGTATAAATAAAACATAAAAATGTTAACGATATCATTCTCAGTTCAAAATACTATTAATATATATATACATAATGGAGGTAAAGTAAAAAATATAAATTTTTAGGTAGGATTAATAATTTTAAATTTTTTATACTAGTAAAATATATTGATAGTCACTCATAAATATAATTAAACAACCAATAATTATCGCCAATGTCAATATTAAATTAAAAATATACAGCACGCTCAAGACATTAAACGTATTTCTGTTAACATTATTTTTTTTTATATGCTCGATAATTGGATCCTCGACTTAGCTTAAAAAAGTAAAAAAAAAAAAAAAAAAGAGCAAGAGCCCCTTCCACTTTCTTTTTCTTTCTTTGTTTTTTTTTTTTTTTTGACTGAGAGCCCCTTCCACTTGGCTAAACTATGGTTGATTATATAAATATACAATTCATAGCAATGGTTTTTTTTTTTTTGGACCAAATGGAATGTTATTACTCATTGAGTTCTTCGACTATGCCAGTTTGCAAAGTTGTTGTAGAGAAGGTAATATTACAATTAAGGACTTATGGAGAACATTATTTGTAGAAAAGGATCAAAAGATTATCAAATTGTTTTGGAAGACCAAGAAATCAAAATGTAATTAAAATTTAGAATGAAAAAAAATGTCAAAACAAATGGTTACTCATCATTTTAAAAATAGTTACTTGTTAGATTATTAACGGACTTGTTAAAAAATTTAATACGCATTAGCTTTTATAAATTTTTGTTTTTTATTATCCAAAGTTTACATATCAAAAGCTCATATAAATGTGTTATTTTACTAAAATTTATTTATTAAATTATTAAAAAAAATTTGAGTTAGTAATTAGACTTGTTATTTCATAAAGGATTACTTGTTAAAAATTTTTTAATTTCCACCCATTTTTATAAGGAAAAACGACAATAAAATCTCCTCAAATTGTATAGATGATGAATTGGTCTCTTGAAATGTTATAGTTTTACATATCAATAATTATAAAGTAAAAATATCATTTTATCTTTATAGAAAATAATAAGCCTTAATCATAATTTTAATTTAAGAATAATAATTTTTGTTCTATGAATTACAAGAGTTAAATAAAAAATTATAACTTGTTAAATGTAGTTTCTATTATTGAAAATAAGTTTTCAAAATAACAAACCTTAATCATAACTTTTTCTTAAAAATAGTAACTTTTGTTTGTTAATTGAAATAGTTGAACAAGAAATCGCAACTTGTCAAGTGTAATCTTTATTATTGAAAAATAAGATCTCAAAATAACACCCTTAACCAAAACTTTTATTTAAAGAATAACAACATTCATTCAAAAATTACAAGAATATAATAAGAAATTATTACTTGTCAGTAAGGGTATAATAGTCTGTTCAATTTATAATTTATTGGCATAGAAGATTGATGGCTTAAGGGGAATTATTGCATTGCGAGGGGCCATATTGTCATTTATATAATTCAAGAGATTTTATTATCATTTTTTCTTTTATAAGTGTTTAATTATTTTTATTTCAAAAATTTTTTGGGATACTTATTATTTTATTAAAATTTACTCATCAAATTATCTCATCAATCATTTATAAAAATTGGTAGAATTAATTTTTTTGACAAGTTCTAATTAGTAATTTAACAAGTAATAAGTTATAAAATAACAAGTCTCGTTACTGAGATTGAAAATTTTCTTTAATAACTTAATAAGTAAATTTTAATAAAAAATAAGTTTATATAAAATCTTGATAATTAAAACAAGCAAACATTCATAAAACTAGCATATTAATTTAATTTTAAATAATTTTTTATTAGTAATTTAATAAGTAATCATTTATA
>NW_026556732.1:0-32190 GCF_029017545.1 Prosopis cineraria
TTTTGAAGTTTCTCATACCGCACTGTCATCCAGCCTAGAGTTCCATCAAGTTTTGGAATCCAAAATCCTGACACTAGTGCTCCTCTAGAAGTGCAACAACACACGAATGTGAAGAAAACATCGTACAAATGATCATTACATGATGGATTCTCTGTTGTCATAACCTCTCCAACACAACCTTCGATCCTAATAGCATTCTCAATGTTCATCGCTTCCAAAGGACATTGTGCAATTGAATCCATGTCGTACTACAACTAAAATCAAATTCATCAAACGCCTTATACTATTTCACCACTCTGCAGATTCAATAGATTTTTGTTGATCGACCACGGTCTACCTCTGAGAATCCTATTAAATTCCTCTTCCTTAGCAAACTTGAATAGAAAAGCATTTCCACTTATCTCATTAATGTCGAGACTAGTTTGCATATTCCAAGCCTATCGGATAATTACCTCAATCGCAGCTCTACTTATCTCTTTATCAGAGATTAGCTTTCCAATCATAACCTTCTTTGAATCCTCGTCTCACCAAATCAATGGTTCCTTAATAATAGCCTCCTCATCCACATCAATTTTCTCCTTTTCTGCCATCCGATCCTCCTCCAAGTATCATTGTCACCACACCAAAACGCCCACCACCGAACACCACCTCACGGTCACTCACAGGAAACTAAGCTCTCAATACACAAAGTGTAGAGAGAACTCAAGCTCTCATGTACAGGGTGCACAGAGAGAACTGTTACACTCTCAAAACACCTTAATTAAAAGATCAAAGTAACAAGTTTGCACAATGAAAAATTATTGAGCGGCTTCTTCCTAAAAAGAATGGAATCAACTTAAAGTATACTGTATCACCTGTATTAAGTGATGTTTAGATATGTTTTTTTTTTCCGTTGATTTTAGGGCCCATTTGTTTTAGCTTATTTTATGAAATAATCACTAATTTTTTGAAAAAAAATTATTTTGAGTTTTTCATGATGTTTATATTGAAACTTTTAAAAATAATTAGAATTTGAAAAGAAATAAATTTCTAATTATTTTAAAAAAAAACTTTGAATAACTTCTAAAAATATTTGAATGCAGTAAACGAAAGATGTTATTTTAAAAAGGTGGGATATGTGAAGATATCATAAAATTTTAAAATATATAACAATAAATTATTTTTATAAAACAAAAATTAAGATATCATAAAATTTAAAAATAACTAAATAATAATCATTTTTTTACTATTTTAACCAAACATAAAATAATGCCTGTTTTTTTATCAAATTTTTATAAAATAAATCTCTTTTTATAAAATTTTTAAATTATCTAAAAATTACTTGTTTTTTAATCTTAAATAGACCCTTAATGTAACATCTCAATTTTTATTCTTAAAATTTAAACAAGATTAGAATAAAACTGCTTCCTGGCAAATGAATTTGTCATAAAAATGAATTCTTCTGTTGGTCTGTTGAGAATATTTGAACGCTGCAACGCTGCTATGAAGTAACGCGACAGGATTTGGTAATCCACCGACCACACCCCATCTCTTTTTGTTATGCTTCTGGGTCCCCGTATTATGGTGTTTGTGGTACGAATCACTAGCCATTTCCCTTGCTTACGTGGCCATCTATTATTAGCCATGTTTTGACGGTCCACTGTATCTCGTACGTGTTTGTTCAAATACCTCAGTTGGCATATCAGCAAGAAGCACAGAGTTAGCGCGTCCAGTTTCGGCGGTGCCACTCACCCAAATGAGATCCGGACAGTTTGCATTTAAAATTTTTTATTGGAAGAATTTCAGTGAAAGACTACACAGACTTAATCTCAAATGAGTTTAATTTTTTTTTAAAAATTTCAATTTAATTTAAAAGAGAAAAGTTAAAAAAATTTTAAATGGTGAAAACATTAAAATACTTTTCACTTATTATGCAGAATCACTTTTTATTAATTTTTTTCCTACACTTGTTAATTATTAATACCACCTGTAAATTACATTCATTTGTCAAATAATCAGAAACATTAATTATTAATTCACTAACTTTGCTTGTTAATTTATTAATATTAGAAATGTATATTAATAAATTAACAAGTAAAGTAAACAATTTAATATTGATATTGCTGTTTATGATTAAAAAATTAATATCAAATCTTATATAATTATTAATATATCAACTTATATACTTTATAACTCATATTCATAAATTAACATGTGGGTAAAAAATTAATAATTAATATGTTACATAATAAGTTAAGGATATTTTGATCATTTTACCGTCAAAATTATTTTGATTTTTCTTCCCTAAACTGAATAGAAATTTTAGAATTTTTTTTTGACTCTCATGAAAGTAAGTCTTTACAGTGACCCTTAGCTGAAATTCTCACTTTTTAATTCTTAATTTTACTTTTAATTAAATTAAAAATTTATAAAAATTATAATTTTTTTAATAAATATGGTTTTTTTAAACCGAGACAATTCGTACATACAGTAAAACGAGTTCAATAAATGGGCTATGAGTACCAACACTAAGAGCCCCAAACTACAGTGCAACTCAAATACATACTTATGAGACTCAGAAGACTAGAAAGACGGAAGACGAAGCGAAAGAACATAACAAAAGCAATGAACATGAATCTTGACCGGGTTACCTCAGCCGAAGATGAAGTCATCCAAATAACTAAATTACCCACCATCCTAATAAGGCAAATATTCGGGCTATATTAGATTTTAAATGAAGTCCATTCGCTATAGATGAAAGGAACACAAAAACGGGCCAGGACCCGCTTAAAATTTAAACAAGGAGCCTGACCCGACTCTAAATGACGAAATTTCAAGAATGTGTGGTCCTCCAATTTTTTTTTTTTTTATAATATTTGACCAATATTTAACGAAGAACCCCTGATCGACTGGTCCACACAATAAAAACCCCCTGTTCGTTACAGAGGTATATATGCCACGCTACAAACAAGTGTTACCTACCAAGAAATAGTACTACATGACTTTATTATTATTCTCTTTTGGATGCAAAATCAAGAAGGGGAAGTCACTTCAGCTTCCACATCCAGCATCTCAGTAGCCGTCCATCTCCATTGCGATCAATCTCCAACCTTTGTGTTTGGGAAGCATTGTTGAGGAGATGCAAGAGATAACTGTAACACAAGAATGTAGCCACGACCAGTACCAGCGAAGACGCGTTGACGAGGAACCACTTGACTGGAGAGACGAGGACCAGCAGAAGCAGCTGGCAGGCCAGAGTTCCAAAAACATGGCAAACCACAATGTTAAAATTGCGTGCGTTCGTTGAGTCGATCAAATTGAAAGGTGAAGAGGGAAATGACGTAGACAAATTGTGTGATGAGGAAAAGCGGCATGATGGAAGGGTGGTCATGGAAAGGGTTGTTGGTGGATCCTTGGTACTTTATTTCCACCAAAGCAAGAAGCAAGCCAACTAAATATGCGTATATGGTGTGCGGTGAAATTAAATTTGAGGCCCTTCGCAAAAAAATGCATTAGAAAAGTTTAAGAACTGATCAAATAAGAGAAAATAAAAGGATAAAAAACACAAATAAATAAATAAATAGGCGGTAACCTGTTATGTGATGAAATTTGAATAGCATGGCTACTTGAGGAGGAAGCGTGGGAAGGAACAGAGAAGGAACGAAGGAATGAAGAGATGGAGCTGATGAAGAAAGGAAACGAAAGTGGAGGCATTCTTAGCTTGTGTTGTCAAAATGTTTAAGAGAACCTGAGAATGATCATGGACGAGGGATCATACTAGCTGGAGGGCCATCTTATATATATATATATATATATATATATATATTAGATATTATAAAAATAATCGATATATGTACGTATATATTCATTTAATTTCTGTGCATATCTCAAGAGAGTTGAGGCAAATGCAGACCTTTAAAGGAAATATCTTAATATTTAGAGATCAGATAAGTACAAGGCTGTGCTTTGAGCCTCTGAATTGACGAATGAAAAGTTCTGCAAGTTCGATATATATATATATTTTATTTTTGGCAAATAACAGAACAGATAAGAGGAAAGGTTAAGAAAGTCCAAATAAGCTGTGTAGCCAGAGAGCCCGGAGATGGAACTTGAGGGTGATAGCTTAGCTTCAGGCCCTTCGATATGTATTATCAATGCTTTTTGACCTTTACTTCTGGCCAACATTCACAAACTAAAGGCAAGAGAACGTAGTGAAAGTTGGGTTTCACTACGTTCTCATGCCCTTAGCCACTAATTAAATGCAAGCGAACGTAGTGTTGCCTTTAGCCACAAAAGGCAAGAGAACGTAGTGATGAAAACTTTCACTTTGTACGTTCACTTCACCGTATAAGGTGCGTTGGTAAGAAGGAAAGGACAAGAGGGAATGTAGTGAGGCGATCAGAAGTGCACTGTTCACTTCATTGATTTTAATTAATTAGCATTCTGGCCATTTGAGCGATAAAAAAAAAATAATCGTTCGTGCCTGTCATATTTTCTTCAATTTTAAATTAAGTTCTTATAATTTATTTTGTTTTAATTAAGTCTTTATACTTTAAGTTATTAATTTGAGGGTTAAAATTAAAAAAATATTTAAATTTTCCAAACAAAAAAAATACTTTTGGAGTTTATAGAAAATTTAATTTAATACTTTCAGCCAAAACTGAAAAAAATTGGTTTTATGCACTGTTTACATTTTTATTAATTTTTATGAAAATTGTATAAGTATAAAAAACATTTAAAAGACAACTTAATTATATAAATTTTGAGTTATAAAAATTCTGTAATTAATTCTAAAGTTATATTTTATACTAAATTCTAAAGTTATATAATCATTTAGCAAAAATATCAAAGTTTTAAATTTTATTTCTTAGATAAAAATTTGAATGATTTTAATTTTTAGAGGTTAAAAAATTTAATTAATCAAAATGTAAGGACTCAATTAAAAGAAAATAAACTGCAGAGACCTGATTCAAAATTGATAAAAACTATAAAGATTTATAGGTATATTATTTTCTTTGTTAATAAAAATAATTTCTAACACAGGTTAAAATTTTAAAATAAAATATACCGTTTACCATTTTTAATAAGTACTGGATAACAAATTATAGTATATAACACGTTATTTTAACATATCATTTTTGTGAAAAGTACAATATTCATGGGAAAAGTCAGAGAAAGAAGAATGCCCGCGAGTGGAATCAGTGGATCTATCTTTAATTAATGGATATCAAGGCCTTAAATTTTATAAAATGGAATATCGCTCAGCCATAAACAGACCAAATTCCTCAACTTTGCGCCTTTATTTATAGGATTGACTGAGACTTAGATTTGACTTCTCTCTATTTTTTTCACTCTTCATTTCCTCTTCACTTCTAGTCTCAACCATTAAATTTATTTTTAAATAATTAAAATTTTAAATATAAATATTTTTATATAAATTAAAATTCAAAATTTAGTATTATAATTAAAAAATTAAAAAAATTAATTTTATAAAATAATAAATTTTAATCATTTAAAAACGAATCTAATAATTGAAATAGGAAGTGAGGAGGAAATAAAGAAAAAGGGGGGAACGGATAGAAGCCAAGTTCACAAGACTTGTTCCAATTGGCCATGGAGCTCCACGTGGCCGCCCCTGCAATTCACCCTCATTTTCAAGACCCCTGCTGCCTCCAGCCTCCCGAGTGGAGTAGGATTGCCTGCTTTTTTCATTAAAAAATAATAATTTTATTTTGTTTTATATTTGAGTTTGTTTTACATATATCTTTTGTTGCCAAAAACTAAAACTCCAAAATGGGCCAACCTGCAAGCCTGTGAAGAGTTGCGTACTTGGCATGTGGCTTAAAAGAATCACTCCTTGACAAGCTGGGATTTTACCAGCCCGCATAGTTGGGTTGACAAGCGAACCCACTCGCCATGTTTTATCTTTTTTTTTTTTTTACTTGCACTTTTTAAAATTATGCTAATTTTTTTTTTTGCTTGATTATGCCATGATTAATTCAATCAATATTTAAAATCATTTTACATCAATTAATATTGACATATATTAGATGAAAATGTTTATTAGTGTCAAGGGGGAAAATGTTCACTAATGTCACTTAGAAAAAGCTTCTTATTCACTGGGTTATAAATTCTGTTCGTTAAGACCATCTTCCATGCACCCCAGCTTCTCATCAACGGGGAAGTGCATTTATTTTCAATCCATAACACCAAAAGCATAAAAGATTTCATTATTGATCTAATAAAATGATTTATTTCGAATTTCTTAATATCCTGGATTTGACTTTTTATTATATTTGTATCGGGTATAATACTTAAAATCAGATATAATTTTGATAATCTTTCTACTAAAATTTAATTTCAAACTCTACACTGCCCATTTAAACAGCATGTAGAGTGGTTTCTTTTTGGAAAGAAATAGAATATGATGTTGATTTTAAAGAGCAATATTAAATACTGTGTGCATATCATAGGCAGATAGGCTTATGCATTATCATATCATGTGACAACATGAGATATGTATTTGTATTTGAGAAATATATATCTAAGAAAGAGAGAAAGAGAGAGAGAGAGAGAGTACTGGACGTTGGATGCAGGTGGTAAGTTGAGGAGCTTGCTTGTTGGACGAGGAGACGATGACCGAAAGCTCAGATTGCATTGCATTTAGATTAAAGAACGTAACAAAGAAAAGAAAGAAAGAAAGAAGTCTGGGTTTGACAGCCGGTTTGTTTAAAATTAAAAAATGATTTGACTAACTAAATTAGGCTTAATATTAGAAAATTATTGTGATTATAAGAAAATTGTTGGGAAAATTTAAGCTGAACAAACATGAGAGATGTGTTAAAAAAAGGGAAAATTATTGCTCGAGACCTGGAAAAAACAATATTAATTAAAAAGGATCTTAAAAATATCAATTATTGAGAAGGACCAAATACCAAAATATAAATTTTAATTTAAAATACAAAATTTAAAAATATTATATTTTAAAATATATAGATTTAATTAAATTTAATATTATATTTTTGTTTTTATTTGCGTGGAATTGAAATCCACATAACTTTATTTTAAATATATTTTTTGTAACTTATGCTGAACTATTAATTTTAAGATATTATTAAGGGGTTTTATGTTAAGGTTATAATAGTATATTACATTTATCTTAGTCCTTACTCCTTCAGCCTAATTTAAATTATTATAATCCTTTATAATAAATATTTTTCCAGGTATTTAGCAATAAATTTTCCTTAAAAAAACTTGCCTTGATAAGTTATTTGAAATAACTTTTTAAAAAAGGTTACACACACAGATATATATATATATATATATAAACCCACCTTTATAATTAGCTTAACCTGTCCCAACTATCCAAGCATTAAACTTAACTAAAGCCAGTTTTTTCTTTTAAATTTAAACAAGCCGGCATGAACGTACCCCAAAACAAATTATGAACCTGTTTCCTCTGGCTTTCAATGCCAGCACATCTATCTCACTGGCTTGTTCCTGGTCCGCATCTTCAGTCTCGGACCTCCGTGTTGCTGCTGAATCGCAGAGCTTTAATATGAACTTGCAGCACAAGATTGATGCTACTGCCACTGCAAATGAAGATATGTTGATAATAAGCCACCCCATGGGTTAGACCAGAACCAGCACAAGTATCCCACAAGCTGTGCTTCCACATATATATGGCACACACCAAACCTCAAACTCTGGTTTCATCTAACTGGGGAAGTTGTGAGTATGAGGGCAAAGACAGATATTGCTACTAGAAACAGCATCATGAGACGAGGTTGTTCCTTAAAAGGGTTGTTATCAGATGCTTGACACTTTATCTCGATCAATCTAAGCAGCAGCCCCGTCAAGAAAGCGTAAATGCTGTGAAGAGAAGAACTTGAATATGAATCCGAGGCCCTGCATGCATGCGCACCATAAATATTATAACCAGAAATAAAGTTAGAATTGAAACAGAGAGAGAGAGAGAGAGAGAGACTAACCTGGATGACTTGGTATCAACTCCTAGAAAATAAGAAAAACGCAGAGGAAATTGATACTTCAATTTTGGAGTGCTACTTATGTTCACTACAACATTTTTAACCTACAGTAACAGTTAAATTTGCAACCGACATAAAAGAGTTGCCAGAAATAGGAATAGGCAACAGTTTTTCCAGTGTAACTATTAACCCTCACTTTAAAGAACAAATACCGAATAACACTTGAAAATCGTTACCTAAAGTAAAATAAGCAATAGTTTTATGACTGTTGTCTTTTATTTTTTAAATAGGTAACAAAACATAATTGTTGCCTATTAAAATAAGCACCAAGTTTATACACGTTGCCTAATATTTTTAATAGGTAACAAACAAATCTGGTACCTCTCTATTATTTTTCTTAAGGAAACATCAATAGCCTGTTGCCTATAGGTCGTTTTATTTTTTTTAGGAAATATATGTAAATATATTATTGTTCTTCTTTTTAAAATTATATACTTTATTTTTTCAAAAAAAAATACTTATCAAGAATACAATATATTTAAATGATATAATATCTACTTTTAATTATTATTAATAATAAAAATATAAAAAAATATCAATAAAATATAATAATACTAACATTTTATAATATGTATAATAAAAATAAATATTAAAGTTTTTTGATTTAGATTAATTTTTATTTTGTAATTGTAAAGTAATTCTTAATATATATTATCAGTCATATAAAAAAAGTAAACGAATTCTACATATATATTATCCCTTGGGCTATTATATATTAAATAAAGAGTGAATAAATCATCAAAAATAAAAATACAGTCACTATCAAAGAAAAAAATATTAAAATAAGTTGAATTATTAAAATTTAAAAACATAAAAATAATAAATACTCCCTCCATTAAAAAATATAAAGTATTTTTTGAGGAGTTAGATGTTTAAAAATGTAAGATATTTTTAAATCTTTCAAGGTGTGATCATTACCTTTTTTTTAAAAATGCCTTTATTGATGAATGACTACATATTTATTATAGGGTGTTTAATATGAGTAAATCTAAAAAGATAAGATTAATTTAAAAGTAGGTAATTACTTTATTAAGAGATAAGATTTAATTAAAAATGCTTTATATTTTTAAATGGAAGGAGTAATATTTAATAATAAAAAAAGGCATGGGGAAAGAAGATGAAGAACGCGCGTAAATTTGCTACCCGTAACTACTCCCAATCCATTCATCCCCAAACCACAACGCCTATCGTGACTGCATCTATTTAAATTGTAAAGTTTTAGTTATGATGGGATTGCAACTCACAACAATGCAGATTCTCCTTCCCGTTCAAGTGCGGACATGTTTAGTAGGTAAAATTTTGAGATCATGACGTAACTCTTTTCAACATTGAGGTCCTCCTATAAGTAAAATTTTATCTTGGTTAGAGACAAGCTGAGCTCCATTGATGAAGCGTCAATAGGTTATAATCTTTAATTTGCATCTTAATGCTTCTAAGCTTAGTATTTTATCTCTTTGTTTTCAATTTTTTTTTTTGTTGTGTGTGAAGGAGTGTTGTTAACTTGGTAACATTGCTTGATCCACAATATTTTTACTGGACACTGGTTACTAATTTTGTCCCCTACGTTATTTGGTTCTTTGTTCTCCACTACATCGTTATATAACTCAGAATGTTGGTTATAAAATTAATAGAATATTTCTTTTGCATCAGCTTTTCTTGAAATATATAATGATGGGTTGAAGATGCGTCTTCTACGCATAATGAGATGGTCGAAACAAAATCGTGGTGTGTCCCCCTAACAATAGTGACTTCGGCAAACAAATCAATTCAAGAATTTTTGGAAATTTTATATATATTCATTTAGTGGTTATATTGCATTTTTTGGGAGTTTACTCTTTTGTTTGTAGTTGCAAACATTGTATTTAAGGCAGACATGGGGATGTGATCTTATTGTATGTTGACATTGTCAATATTAATCTTGGAATCATGTGATTATAAAATCAATTTTATTTTTATTTGATAAATGTTTCTGTTTTTTGGACAAATGATGAAATTTCATTTATTGCAAATCATATTACTTGTGCTGCTGCCATATCTTTATATAATATTTTTTAATCAATAACAATGATAATAATTAACATCATATAATATTATAGACAACATGTATAAGTTGTAAACAAATACTTAGGCAACAGGTGAAACTTGTAACAAATTACTGTCTATGGCAACGATCATAACTTGTAACCAATTACTACAAATACAAGACAACTACTGTCTAAAAACACTTTGTTACGGGTGCAAAACTGTTGCAAGAAAAGTTACAAGCAACAGGTGAAAATTTTTGCCGTAGATGGGCAATGATTACTATACGTTATCTATTTCCAAATTCCAAACCCATTGCGGGTGACAAGAGGCAATGGTTTTACCATTCGTTGCCTAAAATTATAAAAAAACTGTTGCCTTAAATTTTAGATGGCAATCACTTGAAGTACAGTCAAAAATCATTGTCTATCTTATAAGCAATAGTTTTCTCCCTTTGCCTATTGCTATGGGCCTAAAATGTTGTGTTGCTATATATAAGAAAAATACAACCAAGGATCACTTGAGATAATTAATTGTGTTACAAGTTTAAATAATTCCGATATCACTCTGCAAGATTAGAGGACCTAAATGTAATTAAAATTTATTGTGAAAATATAAAACTACCCCTAATATATATTTGTTGTAATGGGAGACTTTATTGTTGTTAAAATGATAATGAAAATTATTTTTTCTTGAATGAATATTTGTTTATTAGATTACAACAATTCTTTCTATAAAGTTAATATTTTGTAATTGTTAACACAAAGGAATTGATTGTTATTAGTTAGAATGCAAGTGAGACTTTTTTTTTTTTTTGAGTGGGGATTTATTCACTAAATTACAATACTTGTTCCTCTCAAATACAAAGTTAATTTTATAGGGTTATTGATAAGAGAATTAATTATTGTTAAAATAAAAATAGAGCATGTTTTTTTTCAAATGGAGAATTGTTTGTTAAAAGAGTGTGTGTGTATATATATAAGGGGTAGTTTTATCTCTTCATAGCAAATTTTAATTTAATTAAGGTTCTTTAGTCCTGTAAAATATTATCAGAATCATTTGAACTTACAGCACAATTAATTCTTGATTATGATTTTCCCTTATGTGGGTGTGTGTGTCTCCCGTAGTGCGCTGGATTAATTCCTCAGCCGGGAAACAGTGGAGATTACGCACGACAAAGACACTGTGAGTAAAAGACGGACTATATCCTTCGGCCGCTAGCTCAATCTTCCTAGATTCAAATGGCAAGTACGACTTGAAAAACACACAATCAAGAGTGAAGAAAGTGAGATCAGATGGAGGCATGGATTGATTTGGACATAATGGCGTCCAACCCATAATCAATAGGGAAGCCAGACATTGCTAAATTATGGCTATTGTTATTTCTGTTGTTTTTCCTGTATGGAAATCTACCAGGCTTTTAAAAAAACAAAAAAGAAAAAGAAAAGATAAATGACTTATGACTAAAACTCAACAACCAATGCCCAGACTTTAATAAATTCACAATCATTCTCATCGAATTCGTCATGTTATTGGTAATGTATATAAAATGTACATCTTACTTTGCAAAACACCATCTCATCGATCTTTGTGAGTTTTCTAATATACTCCCTCAATTTTAAAGTAGTTCACATTCCGAAAACGTCGCTTTAAAAATTTAACGAAGTATTAATTATTTTATATGATTTTGCCATTTAAGTGAAAATAATAATAGACAGAAATAGAACCCAAGTATAATTAACATCTGTTTAACATGTGTAACACGTATAGATAGATATATATCGTTAGTCAACAAGCATATGTTGATATTAAATATTTTGAGTCGGGGATACGCTAGGAATTAATCAACGACCATGACATGGCATGAACGTAGACCACATCTCGTGGCGCCTGCTTTTTTGGACCCCCGAGCCACATGTATTTCTAACAAGTGACAGCACCCCATGAGCGAAAATACCAATAATGCCCTCGAATGTCACATCACTCATCATCCAGCCCTCGCGGCAATAATGGACGACATTGGTCATGCAGGGCTTTAAGAAGGGGTGTTCACCAGATAAGACCGGATGGGAATCCTCTATCTCATGTGCCGTCCATAAAAACGATTGGAATTAAATTTTTATCTTATATTTAATATTTTGTTCAGTTTTAAAAGTCAGCCCGCTTTATTAAAAATGAAAATAGGATCGAGATGTCTCAATAAATCAAGCAATATAAAAAAAAATGTAGAGAACATTTATTAAAATATTAAATCACATATCTTGTTAAGTTTAAATTAAAACAACATAAAAATATAAATTACAATAATTTAAAGTCAATTATTAAATTACATCAATTATAATTAAAAGTGTACTCCCTTTGTTAAAAAATATAAGGTATTTTTAATCGAATCTCACTCTCTAATAAAGTAGTTATCTACTTTCAAATTAACCCTATCTTTTTATATTTATCCCTATTAAACACCCTACAATAAATATAAAGTCATTATCAATAGAGACATTTTTTTTAAAAAAGGGCAATGATTACACTTTGAAATGCAATAATAAAGAAGTTATCTACTTTCAAAAATGCCTTATATTTTTGAACATCCGACTCCTCAAAAAATGTCTTACATCTTTGAATGGAAAAAGTATAATTTAAAGTCAAGTATATAAAAGATATAGCACATTATGACAATAATTGCCAATGAGCTTCAGGCTACAAGTGCAACAACCCCAAACAACTTAGGTATAATATTAAATCATTGTTCTTTTTTTTAATTGAGATATTTAAAACTGTTGACTTTTTAAAAATAAAACAATAAATACAATAAAAATAAAAATTAGTAAATATATAGATATAAGAATAAATTGTAGTAATGTAATTAATATATTGTAAAAAGAGAGATTACCTCATACTACTTGCTCTGTATTATTAAAATTATCAATATTGAAAACTTTTAGCTTTGAATAGGGATTGCAAATATTAAAATTATAATTAACATAATTAATATATTTAATACATATTTTTAAAATAAAAAATAATATATATATATATATATATATTCAGGACGGGACGTAATATCTCAAGAACAATCCCGTATCTCGTCCTGTCTTCAGGTCAAGAAAGACCTATCTTAATGATATAACTAGAATGAAACTGGATAGATCGTATAAGTACAATGTTAAACACTTCCACAGGACGTCAAAGGATGACGATTGAGGATAATACTCAATGACAAAACTTGCATTTACTTAAACGTATTTTCTTCAATTCAATGTTGCCACGTAGACTTTTCCTCCCAGCTCATCCTTAACTTTCTAAACAGTGTCACACTATATTGCATCCTTTTTATTAATTCTTCCCAGGCCCTCAGTCTCTATGCATGTCAGCTATCAATCCTTATGTGTGTGTCTCTCACGCGGCTTCTCTTTCACAGTTTCATTGTTCTCAAACATATACGTCCTTCCCGCTCGTCCTTACTTCCCATCTCTCATGCATTCTTCGTCTCTCTCAAGAACAAGAACCAGAGACGATGATGTTTTCTACATAATACCGCACTTGGAAGGACCGAAGAAGATGATGCCCTTGTAATTAGATGAGCACACTTAATTTTCTTTTTTAAAAAAAATCATGTTTAGCATTGTAATGGCTTGACGGCCGGGCACACACACATGTATGTATCCATATATGAATTGGTTCTCTTCAAAACAGAGACATCAGTCAGTGATCATATTCATGGAGGGAATGGTGGAAAACTGAGATCCTGATGAGAGAGGGTGTTGGAAAGATGCTCCAACTTATTTTAGTAATTAATATTAATATTATCTTAAATTTTTAAGATTCGTGCATGTTACATATGCTGGAAATAGGTAACAATTAAATTAATGTCGTTGTTTTGAGCTTTTGAAAAGACATGCATGTAAATAAACAAAAATAAATTACCGAGTTTTGTGTGTGTTTGTGTGGCTATCTAGCTATAGAGGTAAATTTGAGCATTGTGAAGTTCAATTGAAAGTAACTATCATAAATGTGTTTTAGGATACCTCTTATAAAAAGGGACGGGGAGTCTGTAGCAATTTATGAATAGTGCTGACTCATAAAAAATAAAAAACCACACTATTTATAGTAAGCCATGAATAGGATCACACTATCACATGCTCCAAATTTCAAATCAAATAAGTATAATAATATATCCCAGATATGGACATTTTCAAACTTAAAAGACAGGCTGACATAGTATTTATAGAAGTTTAAAACCTGATGATAATTCATCAGCGTAAAAAGAAAACATTAAATAGCCCCAACGAGAAAGAGAGAGCAAATATATTAACGAGCAGAAGATATTCAACTTCCTTGTTATTTAGGGTCGCGTACTCATTTGTCTCTGTCCCTCCTCACTGTAAATAATTTCCGATCTGTTTGTTGCAGCATGATTGAGATCAGGTTGTAATAGATACTTGTAGCATAAGAACAAGGTCAGTGCGAGACAAGACAAGACGCATTGACTATGAACCACTTGATCGGAGAGACCAGAACCAGCAAGAGAATCTCGCATGCAATAGTTCCACAAACATGGCACACCACAATCTTCAAGTGGTCATTTGTTTGTAATAGATACTTGTAGCAAGGTCACTGCGAGTGCGAGACAAGACAAGACGTATTGACTATGAACCGCTTGATCGGAGAGACCGGAACCAGCAAGAGAATCTCGCATGCAAGAGTTCCACAAACATGGCACACCACAATCTTCAAGTGGTCATTTGTTTGTAATAGATACTTGTAGCAAGGTCACTGCGAGTGCGAGACAAGACAAGACGTATTGACTATGAACCGCTTGATCGGAGAGACCAGAACCAGCAAGAGAATCTCGTATGCAATAGTTCCACAAACATGGCACACCACAATCTTCAAGTGGTCATTTGTTTGATCTGATGGGGAAGATACAAGGAGCGCAATGACGTAAACAAAGTTTGATATAAGAAAACACATATCACGATAACAAGGTATCCTCTGAAGAGGTTGCTGCTCGATCCTTGATACTTTATTAGAGGAAAGGTTCAAAATTTTAAAAATCAAACTAAATAACGCAAAAGAAAATAAAAGATATAAACAACACAAAATGAAGTTGATAGCTCACTTTGGTGTGGTGTGACGAAAAGGCCTACAGACAGAATTTCTCATAACGGAGAATATTGACACTGCAGTGTATAATCACTGTCGTCGTCTCCTGATCAGGTAATTGATGATAGTATTTCGGAGAACACGATCTTTAAGGAGACTCTAAGGATCAGTAGTGGCATGTAAGTGGCTTGAATATACTCCTGGCTATATATAAATTGGAAGGGGATTAAAAAATTTCCGTGTCCACTGGTAAAATAAAAATTAAAAAATTATGCTGTCAAAATGGAATTTGACGTCAAGTTGGGTTTGAACGTTGTTGAATATGAGATCATGGAGGCTTTTGTGACGTGGAGGGATGAAAGAAAAGTATGTACTATATACTATATGCTCCTATAATATCCATGTGTGCGTTGCGCGAGCGCCTGTGCAAGTATGTATGCAAAATTTGTGATGCTGATCACTCTGCATGCAGAATTTAAAGTTTTTTATTTTTATTTATATTTATTAAAATATAAATTTTAATTTTTAATAAATATATTTACCATCAATTTAGACAATATAAATTTAATTTAGATAGTTCAGTTTAATATTAAAAATATATAGTTTTTATAAATTAACTATTCAGATATATTTTGAACAGTCTAACTTTAATATTAATTTTTTATATTTTTATAAATTTTTTATTAATAAAATATTAAAAATAAAAATAATATCCTAACTTGCACTTTCAAAGAATATTTTTTTAAAAAAAGTAAGTTAAAAAATTTAAATCTTAATTGTTCAAAGTAAATTTGGATAGTTAATTTATAAAAAATTTTAATATTAAATTTAAACTATGCAAATTAAATTCATATTATCCTAGTTGGTGATAAGCAAATATATAAAATTTTATTAATTATTTTTATTTTTTTATTTTAATAAAAATAAAATAAAATCTAAATCTAAAACATTAAATCTAGAGATTACCCAGATCTTATCAGGGGGTAATGAGCACCATGGTACTTGGCGCTCATTACTCTGATAAGCACTAAAGATGGATCTGCACATGTGTGAGTGTTGTGTGTATCGTCTCCTATCCTCAAAAAATGGCAATTCATATTTTTAAAATTTGTAAAAAAATGTTTACTCTTTTCTAAAATCAATTACCACAATAAAAATGTCTAGAAATTACAACTTAAATCAAATAAAGAGGTGTACATAATATTAAATAAAAATTCAAAACTTTATTTTGTAATTAGGACTGTTGACTGGTGAGCTGTGAGGAATAGAAATGCGGGCTTCGAGCAACGACACTGGGAAGGATAAGCTTGAGAGTTCAGGATATGATTTCTTATCTCATGCGTGCTCCAAAAGTTCAAAGTCAATAAAAACACAAAGAAAACTGTAATATGGTGTGGAGTACAATTGAAACCAGTGGTGATAGATTTCTTGGACTTACTAGGGGTTTGGTGATCTAAGGAAATTTAGCATCACTTTCCCCATGAAATAGTTGAAAGGGCCCAAAAGTATTAAAGATAGTGTTTGGAATTATTAGATGATTAGTTGTGAGTGCTGTATGAAACATGAGTCACGTTAAAGATATCACGAAGAATAAACAAATATAAAGAGGATAGGTAAGCACTGCTGATTTGTTATTTTTATGTTTAATTTATAGACATAAGTATTGATGCAACTTTTTAATAATTAATTCCTTTAAAATGTTGAGTGATTTTAAAAGATAATTATAAATTAAATTTTCATGCAAACCTGCAAGATTAAGGCTAATTAATATTATATTACAAAATGAAATTATTTTGTGATTTTGGAAATTTACTTATCAATCACTGTTTACTCACTTGTTTAGTGCAGGTAACTTTCTCAGAAATTTGAATTGACTATTGGTTTTGGCATGTTGAATTGAATATCTCGTGCGGTACGGTATGCACAAAAATATCTTGTACAGTACTATAATGCATTGTTTTGCTTGCTTATCGCTTAACAAAATTCAAAAGGAAAATAGTGTCAGTTCAAAAACAGGGAGAGACGAAGGCCGCTTTTGGTCCAGGGAAATAGGGAATGGAACTATGTTTTTTTTTTTTTAAATTAGATAGATGCATTTTCTATTTTTCTAACTATCTATTTTTTTATACTTATTTTTTATACACCAGCTACCGATTTTGGCGATGCTACGAACGTTAATTTGTTCATGCTATTGATTAAGGTCAAAATATGTAGGAAGAATGACAAAGAGATCCCAAAGAAATCAATTAATTCAAGTTAGGTTTTAAATGCCAAACTTCATAAATTTGTAATTCAACCTCTCAATTTTGCAACTATTAAAATTTAAGATACAAGATGTAAATCCATCACAATAAAATTATAAAATTGAAAGATTGAATAGTAAATTTTTAGAGTTTAATGTTTAAAATTTAACTTAAATTAATTGATTCTTTTAAAACATCTGTGTTATTCTCCTAAGTATGTATACATAGAAGATTGGAACCAACCATTATCCGCGCATGATTGTCTCTGGTATGCAATTTCTTGGATCCTAGCTCAATTACTGCAAGGAGCGACTTATTTCAAGGGCTTCGCTTTTGTGATCATATGTCACAAGAAATTGTTTTTTTAGTTTCAGATGTGGTAACATTTTGCATATAAACTTGGGAGATCTTCTGTCTCAAGTCATAAATATGAATTCATTTCTTTTTCATTCTTTCAACTCCCATACCTTTTTCTCTTATGGAAATTGATAAAAGGAGTTGATTTTTTTCTCTCTTTTTCTTTTAATTTTGTTAATTATATTTTTGTTTAATATAGCACCTGTCTTTTAATAATAAAAAAAGCATATTTAAACGATCAAATTATTCCAATAACGCTCAGTGCATCAATCATTTGTTTTCAAAAATCAAGCCTCAGTTCCTAAATGGCATAGTAACTACTGAATCTTAATTAATTAGTGTGATACAGTGTATTGTATGGATAGGTATATCACACAAATTAACTAGTTTGATAGAGGCTCAACTTACAATCCCCCTTTTTTTTTTTTTAAAGACCAACTTACAATCCTTTAATAGTCACCAAAGTCATCATCATCCATGCTGAGTCATTATGAAAGAAAATGTTGAATTGTTACCAGTTAAATTTATGAATAAGTTACAGTATTATACACTGGAATAGGTAACTATACCCAGGTCAGTATATGTGTTGAAACATCGTGCATTATAACTAATTCTATTAGTGGCACTAACATCCTCTCCACGCACTTCTAAATTAAATCTCTCATTCTTGAAAAAATAAATAAATAAATCTGTTATTTACAATTGTCTAAGAGTAAGGCACATGTTGAGATTTAATTTGCCCACACATGCCCTCCTTTAATGAGATTTTTATACCATTCCATCTCTGATACATGATTCACATGCACTCTCTTTTAATTACAGCTGTCAACAATAAGGGCCGAATTGCTCTGGCCACCCCTTATAAATCTAAAAATAGTTAGGGTTGGGCCACTATTCTATTTCAAAAAAATGATAATTTCTTTTTTAAGTCCTTTTATTAAAAGAAATAAACACCTTAAACTCATTTGTCCCTCCCTCATTCATTCATTAAGATTTAGTTAATAATGTTAGTTAAGTCTAATTTTTATTAGTATTAATTTTGATCTTGTTATTTGATATTAGACTTAGATGTTTAAGTTTTTTTTATTTGTTGTGGTGTAAATTGATTTAAATTTATTTTTCTAAACTTAATCTTATGTGTGATAACTTTTTTAAAATTATAAATATATTTTTAAAAAATTTTAATTGAAAAAAAAAAGCAAAAAAAAGGGGGTTGAGGCCTTGAGGGGCAAGCCTTAATTTGAGAAGTATGAATGAAGCTTGTCTTCTAAAGTTAGCTTGGAAATTGCGGGAGGGTTCAAATGAGTTATGGGCAAAGGTAATACATCATAACTATAATAATGGGAAAGAGCTCTCTTCAATCCTTAAGGTGCCAAGTAATGCATCTTGTTTTTGGAAGGGTATTGTGAAGGTATGGGACTATACAAATAGATTTGCATGCAAGGCTGTGGTGGATGGAAGTTCAATGAATTTTGGGAAGATTGTTAGGTGAATAAGAGTACTAAATTGGTTGATCATTGCATGGTGGAATTAGATGAGGGTTTGAGAAGGTAGAAAGTTGCAGACTTAGTTGATGCAGGGGGTAGATGGAATTGGGAGCAATTAGACGGATTGATTGACAGGGAAGGGATGACACTGTCGGAGGGAATTCCTGTGCCTTGTGATTAGGAAAGGGATAGGCTATTATGGAAGGAAGGGGATGGTTTGTTCTTGGCTAAGAAAGGTTATAATTGTATTAGGGGTGATCTAGAAGGGGAAAAGGATGGGTTTTGGGATTTGATTTGGAAGTGGAAGGGGCCAAAGAGAGCAGTGAGAGGTTTAGGAATGTACCTTGGTCGATTGTGTTTGTTGTCGTCTGCTGGGCCCTTTAGAAAAAGAGAAACATGAGATTATTTAGTGCTAGAAACCATGTTGATGATAGTTGTTTCAGGATCTAGCATTTTACAGAGGAAATTGCTCATGTCAAGGGAGTATTAGAGTGTCTATCTACAGTTGAAGAGGTAGAATGTTAGAGATCGCTTGAGACTAGATGGATTAAGGTTAATACTAATGGGGCTTATTGGGGTGAGCAAGGGATTGTGGCGTGTGGGGGAGTGATTCGTGTCGATCAAGGGGAGTAGATCTGTGGCTTTGCTAAGAATTTGAGGGTGTACACTGTTTTGGAAGCTAAAGGATAGGGAGCTTTAAGGGGTTTGGAGATTGCGTGGGAGTTAGGGTGGAGAAAGATAGAGCTAGAAGTGGAGTCATAAGAGTTGGTGAGATTTTTGAAGGGAAAGCATCACTCTGGAGTAACAGCAAATTGTGTGTTGAATCAAGTATGGCATGTAACATCCTGATTTTTTATATAATAAAGAAATTGTGGAATTTAGGTTTTGAGAAAAAAAAATGATAATAATAGGAATTTATATTATTTGAGGTTATTTAGAAATAATATTATGGTTAGGTATTTAATTATGAATTTAAAAATTTAAATTTAAAATCACATAAGCAATATTTAGATAAGATATAATATATAAATAATTTTTTTATGTGTGTGTTTAAAAAAAAAGAGAAGGTAAAAGGAACAAAAAAAGGGGGTAGAAGGTTGTTGTTTCTAAGTCCCACATTGGTTAGATGAGGGAAGAGAAGAGGTGCCTTCATGTATAAAAAGGAGGGGGTGTGTGCATTAGGAAGCATGAGAGGCTAAGATGCAATTTAGAGAAAATTGCAACTTTTGGCCTAAAGGTTTGAATAATTAAATTCAAACCTATAGTTTTTTTTTAATATAATTTTGGGACTCACAATCCTATTTTTATATTATTTTTCTCTCTTCCTCTCACGTTGCTCGGCGTTTTCTCGCAAGGGGATTATTTTCTTTTTCTTCAGGTATGTTCTAACTTTCCTGTTTAGATTAGCATTTAAAAATTTATTTAATTACAAAATTAATTTTATAGTTATTTTCTAAATAATATTAGCTTTCTAGTGATATGATTATTTTGTAGGATAGAGTAAATATTTTGATTAGGATTTTTTTATAGGATAGTTAATCTGATGATATGATAGATTAAATATAGGTTAAAACTCTTAGGGATATAATAAATATTATAGAATATTTTCTTGAGGTTGAAACTCATGTTTAAGAATTTTTGAGTTAAAATCTAGATCTATATGGTTGAATTTATGTGGAATCTGAGATGTAGGGATAAATTTCTGATTATTAAATATTTATTTAAGTATGAATAGGTATTTTTGAGGTTATAAAAAGGTGATTTGAGGCTTCAGGATAATTCTAAAATTTTTAATTTATTTTTGAACGAATTTTTAGAATATAGAAGGATGAAATTGTGATACTAGAAGTGATTTGAGGATAAAAAAATAGTTTATTAGGGTACGAGAATTTTAGAAAAGAATTTAGGAAAGTTAAATGAGGCATAAATCTTAAATTAGTGTTAATATGGATTATAGATCTAAGACTTTCTAACTCTTTAAATTAGAGTTATTTATTTTAATGTAAAATTAATATATAGTATTGTGAAATAATTATGTAGATTATATTGACAAAGATAGTGGTGAAAAAGGAGTTGTGAAGGGGAACTTGTTATTCAAGACACAAGGTAACCATTATTAATGTTGTGATGAGTGTGTTTGTGAATGGTTATGTGTTGTTTTTTTTGTTTGGAAAAATTATGAATTATTGAAAATAAATACTGTATATACTTGTTTGAAATTATTGCCAAGTGGGTTAAAAATTTATTTTTTATTTATCATGATGAGATATTATTGTTCGGATATATTCCTGTTTGGATATTTGAATGATGCATGACTTGTCAGGGTATTTTAATGTATGGTGTTAATGAAATTTCTGTTCGGTTAATTATTACCACGTGGTAAGCCCTCATTGGACCCAATGAGTGGCGTGTCGCTTGGTCCAACTCACCTTTGGCCGGGTGATTTGGCGTCCGAGCATGGCGAAAGGAGGATATAAGGTGCAGTCATGCAAATTAAATACTTGTTCGGTTTGTTTGAAAGTATTGTTCGGTTAAATGTTTTGTGTGCCCACTTAGCAATCGCATGATTAGTTACATCCGCATGCATCATTACATATTAATTTTTGGTTACTGGGACTTTTAAGTCTCATTCCCCGTGGTTAATATTTTTACAGGAGCGAGTCCGGCCGAGAAAGCACCAGAGGTGTAACTGTGTGTATGAGACACCATCTTTTACGTTGCCTCTTATTTTAGATTATACAATGTATCTTGTGCCAACTTAGGACATATCTTCTTTGTGAAGCATGTAAACTCTAATCCTTTTTATTAAAAGTATTTATATGACCAAGAGGATTATGTCTGTCCCTCTTGATTTATGATATGATTTGAATAACATGCTATGAGGATCATGTCTGTCCCTCATGGTTCTAATTGTTTTTTTTAGATATTTTAAGACCTGTGGTATATTGTCTTGGATGTATCGTGGTAGAAATTTTTCTACCATGATAAGGGTTTGATGAAAAAAAAAAAAAAAAAAAAAGGATTTGTTGAATTAATAACTTGTGAAAAATCGGTTTGTAAATTTGAGGGTGTTACATATTGGTATCAGAGCATCATGTTTCGAGCCTATATTTTAGTAACACTTATTTAAACTTTGTTTGAAACTATTATTTGTGTGAATTTAATATGTATTTATTATGTGTGGTGCATTGCATATAGTCGGTTGGCAATATACATTGTTATGGTGCTTCTCATGTATGGCCATTATATAGCTAGGCTAATTTTATTATTTATATCTTGTATCCTTTAGGAGGGGAGAGAAAATGCCTGTTACTCGTGGTAACTCAGGATTCCAACATGAGCACCTGCCACCGCCACTGCCAAATGAGGAGCCTGACTTGGCGGAATTAAGAATGCTTGTAAAAACATTAACAGACAAGGTTCAAGGATACGAACAAGAGTTGACGGAGCTAAAGAGGCAAAAGGTAACTGAAAATGGAGATAGGGCTCATGTTGAGAGTCATGTGGGGGAAGGCAGTTCCTCACATCCTGCCACTCTGAGAGATCATGAGTCTAGAAGGAGAAGAAATTAGGCAGGAGGAACAGAGAGCCCCACCGACCATTACTGATGTGTGGGAAACTGTTAGGAAGTTTAACCCTCCTACGTTTGATGGTAACCTTAAACCATCCGTGGTAGAGGAATGGGTGAAGAGACTCGAATCCATCTTTCGAGTAGTCACATGCACCAGCAATCAAAAAGTACAAGTAGCATTAGTGCTCCTAGTGAAAGGAGCAAGAGATTGGTGGGAGACAGCAGGGCCCAGGGATGATTCTACACTCACCTGGGAGGAATTCAAGGAAAAATTATTCAGGCATTACTTTCCATCAGAGTTAAGGTCTGAGAAGGAAGCGGAATTCCATGCCTTTAAGCAAGGGAACCTCGATGAGGACACATTCATTGCTAAGTTTCAGGAGTTATCTAGATACTCCACGTACCTGCAGTATAGGGATGATTCCGAATGGAAGGCTAAGCGCTTATTGGAGAAGGCTAGACCAGAATTGAGGGAACAATTGGCTCATCTAGATATCCGAGATTATGATGAAATGTGCATAAAACTACAAGTAGTAGCTCGCAGTAAGAAGGAGGTTGAGAGAGAAGAGGGGTTATTCATATAGTAGACCCCCAACCTACCCTCGACCCACCGGAGGCATTATGAAGAAAAACCATCAGGGTTCGAGTAGCTCATGGAACCAAGGAAGGCAGAAGGGTCCATTTCAAAGGGGCCAAGGACAGAGGAGCTATCATAGTAGTTATCACGGGTCACAGAGGAGCCCAACAGTATCTACCCCTGCCCCGAGTACAGCGAGCTCTCAACAGTGCACTAAATGCGGGCGTCGTCATTTCGGACAGTGCTGGGTCTGTTACATTTGTGGGAAACCCGGTCACATTGCAAAGTTTTGTGGGGACAACCAGGGCTCAAATATGAAGAACCCTTCCCAACATCCTACTGTCTCTGGCCGTGTGTTTGCTCTTACTCAGGACACCATGAACTCCCCAGATGCCATTAGAGGTAACATCAAAATCCTTCATCATGATATTGTTGCACTATTTGATTCGGGTGCTACACACTCTTTTATTTCTGAAACTTGTGTAAAGAACCTTGATTTGCCTGTGTGTATTTTACCTTTTGATATGAATGTGTCTACTCCTGCGGGAGAATCTGTGAGGACTGCTAAGGCATGCCTTAACCTAGTAGTCGAGTTTAAAAATAGGAAAACAACTATGGACTTAATTATCCTACCACTGAGAGGTATGGATGTAATTGTGGGAATGAATTGGATGGCTGCAAATGGTGCTATCCTAGATTGTAGAGAGAGGAGTGTGTCTTTATCTTCTTTGTCGGTGACCCCAGTCGAGACTCAAGATCATGTTTTCTTGTCGGCGGCGCAAGTTGATAGATGTATGAAGAAGGGTTGCCAGGCCTACATGGTTTTCTTCTCTATCCAAGCTGAGATTGATGAAGGCGTGAAGAATATCCCAATTGTCAAAGAATTTGCGGATGTATTTCCAGACGAAGTCTCCGGTTTACCCCCAAAGCGCGAGGTAGAGTTCTCAATTGAATTGGTACCCGGTACAGGGCCAATTTCTAAGGCTCCTTATCGGATGTCCCCTTCAGAGTTAGCGGAACTGAAAAAGCAAATTGAAGAGCTACTTGAGAAGGGTTTCATCAGACCGAGTGTTTCACCTTGGGGATCTCCAGTCCTTTTTGTAAAGAAGAAGGACGGAAGCCTCCGATTGTGCATTGATTATAGACAATTGAACAAAGTAACCATCAAGAACAAATATCCACTTCCGAGAATCGATGATTTGCTGGATCAGCTTGTGGGATCCGCAGTTTTCTCAAAGATTGACTTAAGGTCAGGGTACCACCAATTGAGAGTGAGAGCAGAGGATATACCTAAGACAGCATTTCGGACGAGATATGGGCATTATGAATTCATGGTGATGCCGTTTGGACTTACGAATGCTCCTGCGGTATTCATGGATTACATGAATAGGATCTTTCGACCCTATTTAGATAAGTTTGTAGTAGTGTTTATTGATGACATTCTTATTTATTCAAAGGATGAGGAGGCTCATGGTGAACATTTAAGAATCGTCTTGCAAGTTTTGAGGGAACATAAGCTTTATGCCAAATTAAGCAAGTGTGAATTTTGGCTCCAAGAAGTAAAGTTTTTGGGCCATGTTGTGTCCAGAGATGGAGTTGCGGTGGATCCTAGCAAGATTGATGCAGTGATGAAGTGGGAACAGCCAAAATCTGTTACAGAGATACGAAGCTTTTTAGGTTTAGCAGGTTATTATCGTCGCTTTATTAAGGGATTTTCGCAAATTGCGATGCCCTTAACTAAGCTGACTAAGAAGGATGCCCCATTTATTTGGACTGACAAATGTGAAGCTGCTTTCCAAGAATTGAAAAAGAGGTTAACCACTACTCCAGTATTGACTATTCCTGACCCTGTGGTGCCGTACACTCTGTACACTGATGCTTCTTTAAAGGGTTTAGGATGTGTTTTGATGCAAAATGACCGAGTGGTTGCCTATTCCTCCAGACAGTTGAGACCACACGAGGAAAATTACCCTACTCATGATTTGGAGTTAGCTGCAGTTGTGTTTGCTCTGAAGATATGGAGACACTACTTGTATGGATCTAAGTTTCAAATCTTCAGTGACCATAAGAGCCTGAAGTATTTATTTGATCAAAAAGAGCTTAATATGAGGCAGCGACGATGGATGGAATTTCTGAAGGATTATGACTTTGAATTACATTACCATCCGGGTAAGGCTAACGTGGTAGCTGACGCCTTAAGTAGAAAGACTATTCATGCTGCACATTTGATGGTTCATGAATATCATTTGTGGAACAGTTTTCATGATGTTCCAGTAGATGTGATTGAACATCAAATGGCCGCACTCCAGGTAGCAGACTTTGAGAGCAAATTTGGGAAGATCTCAGAGTCTCACAGCAGAGTGATGACTACTTAAGGAATATAAGGAAGGAGATAGTGGTAGGTAAGGCCCCAAATTTTACCATCTCTGAGGACACAGTGATGAAGTATAAAGGTAGAGTTTGTGTACCTAATGATCCAAGATTGAGGAATATCCTTTTAGAAGAAGCTCATAGGAGCAAATATACAATTCATCCCGGTATAACTAAAATGTACCATGATTTGAAGCGAGGTTGGTGGTGGCCAGGAATGAAGAAAGATGTAACTGAATTTGTTTCTAGATGTTTAACGTGTCAGAAGATAAAGATAGAACATCAGAAGCCAGCTGGAACACTGCAACCGTTAGATATTCCAAAGTGGAAATGGGATGATATTTCCATGGATTTCATCACTGGACTGCCAAGAACACCCTCGAGTAAGGATGCTATTTGGGTGATAGTAGACCGACTCACCAAATCAGCTCACTTTTTGGCGATCAAGTTTACCTCTACATTAGAGAAATTTGCTGAGATATACATTAAGGAGATAGTTAGACTTCATGGTATACCCTCTAGAATTGTGTCAGATCGTGACCCAAGGTTCACTTCAAACTTTTGGGGTGCGCTACAGAAGGCTATGGGTACCAGACTGAGTTTTAGCACCGCATACCACCCCCAAACAGATGGACAAACAGAGAGGACGATCCAGACTTTGGAGGACATGTTGAGAGCTTGTGCCATTGAACTACCAGGTAGTTGGGATAATCATTTGCCATTAGCTGAATTTGCTTATAATAACAGCTATCATTCTAGTATTGGGATGGCGCCTTATGAGGCCTTGTATGGAGGAAGAAGTGTAGATCGCCTTTGTGTTGGACAGAATTAAGTGAGAGGAGTATCATTGGTCCAGAAATTGTAGAGCAGACCACCCAGAAGATTGCAATGATTAAGCAAAAATTGCTAACCGCTCAGAGCCGACAGAAGAGCTATGCTGATAAGAGGAGACGGCCGTTAGAGTTTGAAGTAGGAGATCATGTATTTTTGAAGGTTTCTCCAGTGACAGGCATTGGTAGATCCATTAAGGCAAAAAAAGTTGACACCTAGATTTATGGGCCCGTATGAGATCTTGGAGCGAATTGGATCTGCTGCATATAGAGTTGCATTACCTCCACAGATTGCAGGTATCCATAATGTGTTCCACGTATCACAGTTGAAGAAGTACAACCCGGATCCCTCCCATGTTATTGAACCTGAAGAAGTAGAATTGAGGGAGAATTTGACCTTTAGATCCGACCGGAGCGAATTGAGGACTTTAAGGACAAACAACTACGCAATAAGACCATCCGACTCGTGAAGGTGATTTGGAAGGGTGGAGCCCTAGGTGATGCTACTTGGGAGACCGAGGAGAGTATGAGGCGAGATTATCCACATTTATTTGCTTAGGTACATAGTTTCTAAGCTTATCTATTAAATTTGAGGACAAAATTTCTAAAAGGAGGGGAGAATTGTAACATCCTGATTTTTATATAATAAAGAAATTGTGGAATTTAGGTTTTGAGGAAAAAAATGATAATAATAGGAATTTATATTATTTGAGGTTATTTAGAAATAATATTATGGTTAGGTATTAATTATGAATTTAAAAATTTAAATTTAAAACCACATAAGCAATATTTAGTTAAGATATAATACATAAATAATTTTTTTATGTGTGTGTTAAAAAAAAAGAGAAGGTAGAAGGAACAAAAAAAAGGGGGGTGGAAGGTTGTGTTTCTAAGTCCCACATTGTTAGATAGAACATGTTGAGTGAGGGAAGAGAAAGGCCAGGAAAATAAAAAGGAGGGGGTGTGTGCATTAGGAAGCATGAGAGGCTAAGATGCAATTTAGAGAAAATTGCAACTTTTGGCCCAAAGGTTTGAATAATTAAATTCAAACCTATAGTTTTTTTTAATATAATTTTGGGACTCACAATCCCATTTTTATATTATTTTTCTCTCTTCCTCTCACGTTGCTCGGCGTTTTCTCGCAAGGGGGGATTATTTTCTTTTTCTTCAGGTATGTTCTAACTTTCCTGTTTAGATTAGCATTTAAAAATTTATTTAATTACAAAATTAATTTTATAGTTATTTTCTAAATAATATTAGCTTTCTAGTGATATGATTATTTTGTAGGATAGAGTAAATATTTTGATTAGGAGGATTTTTCTATAGGATAGTTAATCTGATGATATGATGGATTAAAAATATAGGTTAAAACTCTTAGGGATATAATAAATATTATAGAATATTTTCTTGAGGTTGAAACTCATGTTTAAGAATTTTTGAGTTAAAATCTAGATCTATATGGTTGAATTTATGTGGAATCTGAGATGTAGGGATAAACCTATGATTATTAAATATTTATTTAAGTATGAATAGGTATTTTGAGGTTATAGAAAGGTGATTTGAGGCTTCAGGATAATTTTAAAATTTTTAATTTATTTTTGGACGAATTTTTAGAATATAGAAGGATGAAATTGTGATACTAGAAGTGATTTGAGGATAAAAAAATAGTTTATTAGGGTACGAGAATTTTAGAAAAGAATTTGGGAAGTTAAATGAGGCATAAATCTTAAATTAGTGTTAATATGGATTATAGATCTAAGACTTTCTAACTCTATTTAAATTAGAGTTATTTATTTTAATGTAAAATTAATATATAGTATTGTGAAATAATTATGTAGATTATATTGACAAAGATAGTGGTGAAAAAGGAGTTGTGAAGGGGAACTTGTTATTCAAGACACAAGGTAACCATTATTAAATGTTGTGATGAGTGTGTTTGTGAATGGTTATGTGTTGTTTTTTGTTTGAAAAATTATGAATTATTGAAAATAAATACTGTATATACTTGTTTGAAATTATTGCCAAGTGGGTTAAAATTTATTTTTTATTTATCATGATGAGATATTATTGTTCGGATATATTCCTGTTTGGATATTTGAATGATGCATGACTTGTCAGGGTATTTAATGTATGGTGTTAATGGAAATTTCTGTTCGGTTAATTATTACCACGTGGTAAGCCCTCATTGGACCCAATGAGTGGCGTGTCGCTTGGTCCAACTCACCTTTGGCCGGGTGATTTGGCGTCCGAGCATGGCGAAAGGAGGATATAAGGTGCAGTCATGCAAATTAAATACTTGTTCGGTTTGTTTGAAAGTATTGTTCGGTTAAATGTTTTGTGTGCCCACTTAGCAATCGCATGATTAGTTACATCCGCATGCATCATTACATATTAATTTTGGTTACTGGGACTTTTAAGTCTCATTCCCCGTGGTTAATATTTTTACAGGAGCGAGTCCGGCCGAGAAAGCACCAGAGGTGTAACTATGGTGTATGAGACACCATCTTTTACGTTGCCTCTTATTTTAGATTATACAATGTATCTTGTGCCAACTTAGGACATATCTTCTTTGTGAAGCATGTAAACTCTAATCCTTTTTATTAAAAGTATTTATATGACCAAGAGGATTATGTCTGTCCTTCTGATTTATGATCTGATTTGAATAACATGCTATGAGGATCATGTCTGTCCCTCATGGTTCTAATTGTTTTTTTTAGATATTTTAAGACCTGTGGTATATTGTCTTGGATGTATCGTGGTAGAAATTTTCTACCATGATAAGGGTTCGATGAAAAAAAAATAAAAAAAAAGGATTTGTTGAATTAATAACTTGTGAAAAATCGGTCTGTAAATTTGAGGGTGTTGTTTACATGGCAATGATAAAAGAAAAGATGGAAGATTTCGATCAGAATGTTCGTAGATTAGCTAATGGTGCGCAGATGGAATGCAAAAAGTTTGGTTTTTAGGATGAAGAAGGAGTGTTGGCGACAGGGGTTGGTGCATCCAGGTTCATGATGTGTTTGTAACAGGATAAGGGGGGATATGTCAGGGGTGGTACTGGGTAGGAACTGACTAGTTTTTTTGGGCTTTTGGCCTCATCTTTACCCAAAAAATATAAGGCATTTCTAAACTGAATCTTTACCGTTCAATAAAATAATTACATACTTTCAACTGACTCTATCTTTTCATGTTATCCTATTAAACACTCCTATACTAAATTAAAGTCATTATCAATAGGGGTACTTGAAAAAAAATAAATAATTATACCTTAAAAGCCTAAAAAGCTTCACATTTTTTAACATTCAACTCCTAAAAAAATACTTATATTTCTAATGGAGGGAGTATCAAATCTTTTTTAAATTTATAGAAACAAATGGTTTTTGAAAAACATAAATCAAACATGTCCTATGTCATTGTTCTTGTGTCATGTTTCTGTTTTCACAGGGCACGGCGCTGCCCAAGTCTCTGTGAAATTAGGTAGATGCATGATTCCTTAAAGTTCTAATTGTTTTAACTTATGGATTAAAGTTATATGAAGTTGTCTGAAGTTGCAAAATTTCAGTGTAAAGTTGACTTAGTTTACAATATATATAAGTTTTAACACCAAAAAAAAAAAGGTAAGCCTACTTCACAATTGCATTCATGAATTTCAGGCTTAAGAACTTTAGAAAAATTGGATTCCGATCCTTTTAAAATTTCTCTCATTTTCGCGGGACGAAGACGCCTTGCCTTTCGGGAGGTACGAACGCATCTCACCGACTAGAGAAAGGGATTCATTGGTGACTTGACTATATAATCATATGCTGCTCATTAGGAATTACTAATAAAAAAAAAGTTGTTGCAGTGGTTCCCCGCACTCAATGCGGCGATTTGGAGCTGATTAAGATGTCAACCTTTCCCCCCCTTCCAAGAGCCATATCCGCCACCCTTAATCGCAACTCCCATAAGTGATAGTAATACTTCTTCATTTTAAAATTATAAAATACTTTTAAATAAAATTGTATATATCAATAAATCTCAGTAAATACACTAATAACCTTATTTTTTAAAAAAATAAAAATATAAACTTTTAAAAATACCCATCATATAATATATTGAAAAGAGAAAGGATAAAAATTAATTAAATGAGAGAAAGGATAATATTAAAATTGATGTATTCAATAAAACTTATCTATACAAAGTGTGTTATATTTGGGAATAACAAACTCTTTCAAAAATACCTTAAATTGAGATAGAGGAAGGATATTACAAAATTATCATTATATAATTAAATAATAAAAAAATAAATTTTAAAATAGTTTATAACAGAAATAGTCATGGGCTGGTCACTTAGTTACTATAGTGTATAACAATATATATAGATATATATATATATATAAAAATAAAATTCGCCACTTGCTTTTACCCCTTCGGAACGACAAATCATAAATAGGGTGATGGCACATAATTGACACACACTACTTTTAATATATACATTAAAATATTCAACAAGCTGCATTCTCGGGGAGGTTACGTACGAAAACTGACGGCAAATCCTCGCGTGTTTGGGCTTAGTTTTATTTTATTTTATTATTTATTGTTATTTTTTTTTTACAGTGGAGCAAGGACTTTATTAATTTTTTCCCCATCAGTCTAATAATTAAGGAGTACTGGAAGTTATTGTTTAAGTTTCCACGTTCATGGTCTCGTCATGAGGTTGTTCTTGATCTCTATCGTGAACTTCTTCTGATGACCGGCCTTGTGTCATAAATGATTATCCAGCAGTTTCATAATAGGTACTTGTAGCATGACAGGGCCAGTGCGACCCACAAGTAGTGAAGACACATTGATTATGAACCATTTGTTGGGAGAAACGAGAAACCAACAAGAGTAGCTCACCGCTATAGTCCCAGAAATATGGCACGCCACAACCCTCAGATGGAGCAGTGAGTCGTCATTATTCATTTGATCGGTCGAAAAGTTAAGAGTGTAATGACGTACACAAATTTTGATATGAGAAAAAGCACAGTGATAACCAGATGTTCCTTAAAGAGGTCGCTGTTGGATCCTTGATACTTGATTTCAATCATAGCTAGTAGCAGTAGAGTGAAGTAGGCATAAATAGTGTGAAATATTGATGCAAAATCCGAAGCCCTTCAACGAATTAAAAAGGGTCAGTCAAAGAATAGTGCGAAGCAATTAAAAAAGAAAAACAAGAAGCAGCCAGAGTGATGAAGAAGCTTTTCTCAGTTCTCACCTTGGCGGCGATTGCATGAGAGTTGGTAGAGTATTGTGAGGAAGAGAATAGGCCGGACGCGAAAAAAACGTGCAGATCATGGGAATGCTGATCATGATGCAAAATATAAAGAAACTTAACCCCTCAGGTGATGGAACTGCAATTGTGAGACAATGATGTTGAGCGCTGAGAGTAAAGAGGAGTAAGGTGAATTGAATACTACATATATATAGCTAAACAAGGGAAGAAAGATTTGGACTTTAGCCACGGAAAATAAAATAAAAAAAAATTTAAATTAACCAATAAACTGAGATGGATGACGGGGCCCTCAAAAGACGCATGCTGAGTGGACGTTTGATAGTTTATTTATTTGGGGCGAGAAGGATAA
>NW_026556733.1:0-32160 GCF_029017545.1 Prosopis cineraria
ATGTGTTTGATCTTCTTCCTTCACTCCTATTTCTTCACTATTTTCAATTTCGTAAGTTCACCTAATTCATCCCTCTCTTAGGTGTGAGCCTCTCCTAACTTTGATTTCAAAGCTTAAACTCTTGATAAAAGACTTAACAATCTAAGAGGATCCTATGGCTAGTTTTAATGATGGTGTTCTACCTAAAGGTGTGCTGCAATTAATAGGCCTCTAGGATTTAATAGTGAAAACTATACTCTCTGAAAAGTAAGATGAGATTATTCTTTGAGGCCTCAGACCTTAATTTAAGAGAGATTGTCAAGACTGGTCCTTACATTCCATACAAAACTATAGAAGGATAACTCATAAGAAAAGAAAGGAGTGAATTTATAGAAAAGGAAGAAAAACTAGTGTTGCTCAACTTCAAGGCAAAATTGATTATTGCAAGTGACTTGAGTCAACAAGAGTATTTCTGAGTAAGTAATTGAAAACTGTAAAAGAGATGTGGGATGCTCTAGAGATTGCTTATGAAGCCATTAAAGGAGTCAAGGAGAACAAAATGAGCACATTTACTCAGCAATATGAGTTATTCAAGATGAAGCCTGGAGAACATATCAAAGATATGTAAGTCAGATGCACACATATTAAGGCTGACTGCTCTCTAAAACAAGAAAACCAAAAGCTACAAGTATGACAAAAGAAATTCAAAGCTTATCTCTCTTTAATCTACGATCATAGTAATGAAGAGTCCATAGAAGAACAAGAAGAAGCAAATCTGTGTATAATGGCCAAAAGCCATTCTAATTGAGTAAATGATTCAGACTTTGACCTTGAATTTGATTTTATATTTGAAGAGTTTAAAAATTGCTTTTTAAGAATTGCATATTGAGTCCTTTCTTCTTATAAAACAGCTTTCACAAGTGAAAAAGAAACTTGCTATTTCTAAAAAAGGAAACTTGTTTCTCAAGTCTGAAAATGATGCTTTGAAAAAGAATGTTACTGTTTTAGAAAAAAGAGACTTTGTGTACTGAGTGTCCTCTTCATATTTTAGAAAAGGAAGATTTGAAAAATACTCTTGCAAAATTTGTTAAAGGTAGAAATAACTTAAACAAAATTATAATTAACAAAGAAGTGTCTATGATAAAGTTGGCATAGGCTATAAATTAAATAAGAAGCAAAAATATTACAAGAACTTCTTTATTCTTGCCACTATGACTAACTCATCCAAATCCCCTTATTCCAACTGCAATAAGAAAGGGCACATGACTAAGTCATGTATCCATAGGAATAAAGGATTGAGTGAAAATATGAAGTAAGTTTTAAAAGGGTCTACTAACCTACTAGGGCCTAAATAGATTTGGGTACCTAAAAAAACATGACATTTGTGCAAGTATCAAGGAGAGTCATAAATGAAAAGTGGTATCTAGATAGTGGCTACTCCAAGCACATGACTAATGATAGCTTTATGTTTCTATTATGGTAGAAACCAAAGATGGTAGAACTATCACCTTTGAAACAATAAAAAGGGAAGAATTCTTGGTATGGATAAGGTTGGTAAGAATTCATCCAACTTTCATTGTATTGATAATGTTTATTTAGTTGATGGCTTATGACATAATCTCTTGAGCATAAGTCAATTATATGATAAAGGTTGCGAGGTTATTTTTAATGTTGTGTGTTGCATACAAGAGATGAACAAATAGGAAAAACCATCCTAGAAGAAGAGAGTCAGAATTTATATTCAATTAATCTATATGATAATGACTTGTTGAACATGATATGTATTATCTTTATAAATAATGAGAGTTGGCTTGGTATAAGACATTAGCTCATGGCAACATGAAGCAATTAGAGAAGATTGTAAAGAAGGAAGTTGTTATTAGGCTACTAGAGATAAAATTTGAAGCTAACAAGCTATATGATGCTTGAATGGAAGGCAAACAAACTAAGACTACATTTCAAAGCAAAAATGTAGTATCTATATCAAGGCCTCTCGAGTTACTTCATATGGATCTAATCAATCTTTTAAGGGTAAAAAGTCTAGGAGGTAATCTCTATACCTTTATTATAGTTGATGATTATTCAAGGTTCACATAGACTATCTTGATGTCTCACAAGGATCAAACCTTTGAATATTTTGTGACATTTATGGCTAAAGCACAAAACGAAAAAGGTTTGAAAATTGTAAAGATAAGAAGTGACCATAGTAGAGAATTTGACAATTTCAACTTTATTGAGTTTTGTGAAGAGCAGGGAATTAGTCATGAACTCTCAGCTCCTAAAACACCTCAAAAAATGGAGTTGTGGAGAGAAAGAATAAAACCTTAGAGGAAATGGCAAGGACCATGCTAAATGAGAAGAAACTTCCTAAGTATCTTTAGATAGATGCCATGAGTATAGCATGTTACATAACAAACAAGCACATGTCTAACCTATTCTGAACACAAAACTCCATTTGAGCTTTATAAGAGAAGAAAAACCTAACATCTCTCATCTACATGTATTTGGCTATAAGTATTTAGCACTTGACAATGAATAACCTCAAGATTTGAGGATCCATCAATGCTAAATTATGTCTACAAATTAAAGAAAGCATTATATAGACTGGAGCAAGCACCAAGAGCTTGGCATGACAAGTTAAGTACTTTTCTATTAAATAATAACTTCAAAAGAGGAATGGTAGATAAAATACTATTCTATCAAATTGAAGGTAATGATATCCTTATAGTTCATATTTATATTGGTGATATTATTTTTAGAGCTACTAATGAGGTTCTTTGTGAGAAATTTGCTAAGATTATGCAAGGTGAATTCGAGATGTCCATGATGGGAGAGTTAAACTTCTTTCTCAAATTATAAATGAAGCAAATTAGGGATGAGATCGTAATAAGCTAAAACCAAGTACACTCATGAACTACTAAAGAAGTTTGGATTCAAAATTCCAATCTAAGCAACATACCTTTGAGTACATCAATCAAGATGGATAAGGACGAAAAAGGAAAGAAGGATGATCAATCAAAATTCAAGTAGATGATTAGATCACTACTCTACTTGACTGCCAATAAACCTGATATCATATTCAGTGTCAGTATATGTGCAAGATTTTAGCTAATACAAAAGAATCTCATCTAAAGGCTATGAAAAGAATCTTCAAGTATTTGAATGGAACTACACAGTTAGGACTTTAGTTTCTAAAAAGAGGAAAGCCTGAATTGATTACTTACTCAGATGCTGATCATGGAGGATAGAAGATAAATAGGAAGAGGACCAGTGGAACTTGATAGTTCTTTTGTGGCTGATTAATATTATAGTTCAATAAGAAACAAAAAGCATGTCCTTATTATCATGTGAAGCTAAATACTTAGTGGCTGGAAGCTATTGTGCACAATTCTGTGGTTAAAATAGTAGTTGGAAGATTTAGGAGTTTATCTTAAGGAAATTCCAATCAGAGGTGACAATATCAATACTATCAACTTAGCCAGAATCCTATCCAACACTCAAGAACTAAAAACATTGATATAAGACATCATTTCTTAAAAGATCATGTGTAAAAGAAGGATATCACACTGGAATTTGTGCCTACTATCGAGCAACTAGCAGATATTTTCACTAATCCTCTAGTTGAAGAATAGTTCACATTTATTAGAAGGGAATTGGGAATGATAAATCCCAATGAGATGTAAGATTCTTAAATTTAATTAAATTACATTTTGAATCTTTTACTAACTTAAGCTTTAGAGTTGTTTTAAGTTGTTTTTGTAGGATTTAATATTTAATTCCTGAATTCATTAGAATGGATCAAGGTGAATCTTAAAGAAAGAGTTTAGAAGATTAGGTATAATTTGCTTAAGAAATTGGTTATTACTATTAAAGAATGTTTCTTGTAAGTTTATTTGCCATATCTTGCATGAAATTGCTTGATTTTGTGATATTCTCTATGTGACTGCATGTTCACATGTGAAACATGCTTATCACTTGCATGAAATAGCACTTAAGATATCTTCACTTTAGAATTATGCTAAATCACGTGTAAAGGCATTAGTTCTACTTGCATGAAGTAGCACATAGTGTATCATTCTTCTTAAGTTGTGCTAAATCATAAGTAAAGAAGGAAGTCTTACTTGAGTAAAATGTCTTCCCGAGAGCATTGTAGTTTAACTTGGTCATTTCACACGTGAAGACTATTTGTGATCACATGTGATTCTACCTATATTAAATGTCTAAAATTTGAACGTTATTCTACCAACTAGATCACGCATGAAACTGCTATGTCACAAGTGAGATATATTATTTAATCATTTATAGGTGCTAAATCATGCATGACACTATTTTTCCTCACATGTGATCATGCACTATCTATATATACCTTCCTCGTCTGCCTTTCATTTTCACGCGTGAACTAATGTTCATTTTTCTAGCCATTACTTTATCTTTCCTTCTTAAATGCCTCTTTAATTCTTCTCTGGCTGTTTTAGCACTCAAATTGATTTACCCGTCTCTTCTAATATACTTTTCATCCCTTACTTCACTCAAATTTCATCTCTTTCTCAACCTAAAATCATCTCTTTTCTCTAAAATCTCTGTCATGGCAAAAACAAAGGAGACTGGAAAGAGAACTAATAAGGAGGTAACAAGGAAGAGGAAATTCATTGAAGCTCTAATTAGAGAAGAAAGTAAATCATTCTCTCAATCATTCAAGAGGCTCAGAACCTTAAGAAAATCCAAGGATCTTACTTCAACATCAAAGCCTACATCGATTGATCAACAAGAAGAAGCTCTGATCAGACTTGGTTGAGAATTATCTCAAGATGGCAGCAACATGCCTCCAAGTGAAGTCTTAGAGGCAAGTATCTAAAAGGGAAAGCTTTTAAGCTTTGAACCTTAGTCAAGACTCAATCAATACTTCTCCTCTACTGTGTTGGTCACCAGTCACTTCACCAAATATGATTCTTTTATCAAAGCTCATAACTTTGATATAGATGAATATTTAAGTGACTATAAAGGATCATTGGAACTTGATCTCTATTATTCAGTTGATGTTGTAAAGGCTTTCTATGCTAACTTTGGATGAGATAACACTAGTACAAAAATGACTTTTTACAGTGGTTAAAAATGACTTTTTACAGTGGTTAAAGAGGCGATGTTGTTCCAGGAGGTGTAGAAGAAAGTCCCTCTTTTTACATCGGTTATAAACCTGATGTAAAAATTAAATTTTTTACATCGGTTATAGAGTCGATATTGAAAATTATATACAAAAAAAAATTTACTTTTAATTTTTTACACCGGTTGGGCTCCGAACTGGTGTAAAAAGTGTACTTTTTATACTGATTATTACCATAACCGGTGTAAAAAATATTATATTCTACAATGGTTATAATAATAATCGGTGTAAAAAGTATTTTATTTTTTATACTATATTTATTTTATCGATTTTACCTATTCCTGTGCATAAAAATTGCCAAATCAGACAGCCTAATTAATTTATAATTGTTTATCAAGTATTTATCAACTATATAAAGCTATTTAACTATTAAAAAAACTAATAATTATCTAAATTGTCAAAATTGCCATTCCTCTGAGTAAAAATTGCCAAATCAGACAGCTCAATTCATTTACAATTGTTTATCAAGTATTTATCAACTATACAGAGCTATTTAACTATTAAAAAAACTAATTATCTAAATTGTCAAAATTGCCATTCCTATGAGTAAAAATTGCCAAATCAGACAGCTCAATTCATTTATATTGTTTATCAAGTATTTATCAACTATACAGAGCTATTTAACTCTTAGAAAAACTAATAATTGTCTAAATTGTGTCAACTATCAAAATTAAAATATGTCTAAAATTAACAAAAAACCTTACAAGTTCTCCACAAAATAGGTTGCCCAACATATGTGGATGTCTTCAATTTCAGCTTCAAAAAATGCATCTGAATTGTCAAACATCTAAAATTTGATTCATAAAATAGGTATATTAATCAATTTCAAATAACATAATAAAATAAAATTTTTAAAACTATATTTACCTCTTTTGTAAATTCAATCATGCCTAATGTGATAATATTGAGCATGTATCTCATGACATATAGACCGTACAAATTCATCCTTACCGGTTGTCTATGACTCTGTATAAGAACAAATCATAAAAAATTAGTAAGAAATCTTAATAATTGAACATATTAATAAAGTATAGCATCACCTTTAGCTCAATCCATGTGGGATTCTTGAGCTCATGTCTATGCTTTTGTAAGACTGCATTTTGATATGTTCTCACTGCCCTATGATTAAGATTACCAAGTTAGTAAAAATATTTAAAAAAAATTAAATTAAATAGTTTAGTAAAAATATTCTTACAAGTCTATCATCTTCTTCATTTCTTTCCCAAGTTTGTAATGGAGGGAGCATAAAAAGATGACAGTATTGCTCTTCATTGAAAGAACAAATAACTGCCAATGGTCCCTACTAAATATGATACAAGTTAAAGTAAATCCATATTAAAAAACTATTAATTATAAATGATCCTTACAAGTACACATATGGAGCCATAAAAATGTCTTTTTTGACTTCACATATTCTTTATTAGAGGTACACAGCCCTTAACTCTGGAGTATTACCTTTCTCTGTCATGTAATGAGGGTAAAGGAATCTAAACTTATCACCTTTGCCTAATGTAATGCACAAATGATGAAGATACCTACAACAATGCAATTATATTAGTTTACTAAACTTGATGATTAAGTTTACTTACAACAATGCAATTATATTAAAGAAAAATATACTTACATCATAAATAATTCAATGTGTGGTGTGGTAAGCTGATTATTCGACAGAAGTCGAACTAAATCTTCCCGTTCAATTGTCACTATCTTGCCTTTCTTACCCATAACCTCCGGATCCATTTCTAAACTCTTGAATTCAAATGATAAATCATATGCCATTAAGATCATTCGCTGATGCGAAGTCAACAAGGGTTATGGAAGCTTTGGGAGATTTGGCGAGGAAAGCTTCTACATAATAAAAAGGTAAATAGTTAATAAAAAACATATATTAGGAAGTTGCTACGTAATAAAAATTCATGAAATTGCGTACCACAGCTTGAACCAGATTCACAAGTCTCTTGGGCCATAGGATAAAATTGCCAACAACTTCAACCACAGTCTTCACCTCATCGGTAGGGAATGGAACCAAAGCATCTGATACTTTTGGATCTGCAACCACCACTCTTACTTGAACATCTTGAATTTCTTGTGGTGGATGGTTGACCCCAAACTATAAATGCTACCAAGAGCAACCAAGCATTTATCAGGATCTTTTAGAAATATCTCACATGGTTCACCAATATTGTCACTAGAAGGACTCTCTGACACACGCTCAAGAATATTACTCCCTTTTGTACTATGAAATGCAAGAGACATATGAACTGGTTCAATAGTTATCTCCTGTCATGAGCTCATCATGCTCATTATCTCCTCCTTCATTTGCTCTTTCATTTATAGATGCCGAGCTGCAAATGAAGCTTCAAACTCATCCTTAGTCTGCTGCCTCACAGTGGATATTAATATATCAAGCTCTACTCCAGTCACTATACCTCTTGAATTGGGACGTGCAGGTACTCCAAATTAGTCCTTAATGCCCATACCATATCCAACGGCCCTCACATGACTCGGATGCTCTGGCTTGCCTGTAGCAACTATTAAGATATCATTTTTGCCCTCTAGAATGAAGCTTCCTTAGGCTTGTTGCTCCTTAAGAGCATCCTATAATATAAAAATAACAATATTATTTAATAATATATACAATTGTATAGAAATTTAAAGGGATAAGGAATAATAATTTTACTTACAATCCTATCGGCAATCTCCCGTGTTGTCTCACTTGTATAGCCTCCTTTCTTGTACTGATATCCATATCTCCATTTCTCCTCTCAAGAGACATGTGATGGTGGAGAAAGGAGTATGGAAGGATCAGACTTGGCTTCTTCTTCTCTCTTCTTCTGTTTCTCTGCCATCAGTATATCATTAGCTCTAGCATAACCTCCACGAGATAGGGTGTGGGGGCATTGATTTTGCCGAGCAATTTCTTGCCCTTTAGCTCGTTTTCCTATTAATAAATTGAATTTTAGATTTATAATTGAAGTAAATCTAAATAAAACTTAAATAAATTAAAAATCAACAAACCATAGCCTTTTAGAAGTCTGAATCCTGACAAATTCTTCCTAAGTCTGGTACCTTAATAAAGATATATCTTCTAGCAAGACATAAGATAATAATCAATAATTGCCCAATAATATATAACCATAAAAAAATTTTAATTTTTAATTATTTACTTGAATACTTTTCCAAATCTATTCCTTCACATGTTCTGGCACATTAGGCCAGTCCTCAAACACAATAGGAGGTTTGGTACACGATAGGAGGCCAAGAAAACTAACAAACTTGGCTTTATGTGGCCTTATCGGATTCCATCTCCGGTCAAATTGAATTGGTAACCTACGCCCATCACTCCTACTTAAAGTTAGATATCTCAATCGTGTGTCACATCTGTCCCTCCTCACAGACTGGCTCTGACTCGGCTCCTCACTAGGGGTGCCCTGACTCAGCTCCCCACTAGGAGCAACATCACCAATTGATTGGCTTGTAGTGGACTGGCTTTGAGTGTCATTACCTTGATTCTCCATATTCCTGTTAATTAAAATAGATGAAATTAATTAAAAAAATCAAATATAAGATAATTAAGAAAAACAATCCCACAACATAAATTTAATTGAACTAAATTAACATACTTTAATCTCAAAACTAAACACATATAGGGATATTCTCCCATATCACTTCATGGTGATCACTTCTTATGGCATGTTTATCATCTACTTCATCTACCATATTCAAAATTAGTAGCCTACTTGAGAAGTTAGGAGTTTCAAAAATATCAAAATTTGATTCATGATCGTCATTACTATCAATCATCCTTTTTCCTTGAAGTGCTATTGACCAATTTTTATTTGCTGGATCCGTGACATAGAAAACTTGTTTAGCTTTACCATAATAAATGGCTCATCTATAAAAGTTAGTTTTTTAAGATCAACCATTGTAAAAACTTATCATCACGAATACTGTTGATGTCAACCTACTTGCATTTGAAAACAGAAACTCTAAATTTTCTATAATCAACCTCCCAAATCTCTTCAATAACCTCAAAGTAAGTCCTGGATGCTAGTGTAGGTTTCTTATCTTTTGAACTAGAGAAGTGTATGGCTTTAGCCATTATCATAACTCCATTATTTTGCATTGTACTCTTCTTATCTACGGATTTTGTATAAAAGGAATACCCATTAATATCATAGGCACTCCAACATATAACATCAAAGTTAGGACCTCTAGCTAACCATTTAAATGTATCAGAAACACCACTTTCATTCAAAATTTTCTACTTGAACCTATCTACAAAAGTCCTATTATGCTCTTTCAACAACTTTTGTTCTGTCATTCTTATTCGATAATTTTTTGCCTTTAGAAGTTCTTATGAGAAGATATGTAATATTTAACTTCATTACTATTATTTAAGATATATAAAGGTACTTCTTGTAATTCATCATGATTCATGCTCTTCACTGATACTTCACGTGTGCCTTGACCATATTGCCTTTTCTCATGATGAGATTTAGGAAGTTCAATTGATTTTGTACTTTACAAGTAATCAGAACAAAACTCCATAGCTTCTTCAGCAGCATATTTCTCAACTATCAATGCTTCAGGTAGAAATGGATTTCTAACATACCCTTTTAATATTTTCATGTATCTCTTAACTGGGTACATCCATCGCAAAAAATAGGGCCACACAATTTTACCTTCTTTACTAGATGCACTATTAAGTAAACCATAATGTCAAAAAATGTAAGAAGAAAGTGCATCTCAAATTGGCACAAGATAGTACAAGCTTCTTGTTCTAACTCTTCTAGTTTACGGGGATCAATAACTTTACTACATATAGCATTGAAAAAGAAACAAAGTCTGGTTATTGTAAGTCTTAAATGTTCTTTTAATATACGTCGAATAGCTAAAAGTAATAGCTATTGTATCAAGACATGGTAATCATGAGATTTTAAGCCTACCAGTTTCAACTCTTTCACAGATACAAGCTTCATAATATTTGAAGAATACCCTGAAGGAAATTTGATTCCATGTAAACACTCACAAAAACTTATTTTCTCAGATTTGCACAATGTATGAGAGGCTAGGGGACAATAAGTTGTTTACCTTCTGGTCTTGGGTGTAAGTCTTCCCGTATTCCATTTCTTTCAAATTCAATCTTGCATTCACACCATCCTTAGTCTTACCTGGTATGTTCAGAAGCATTCCAATAATACTATCACACACGTTTTTCTCTACATGCATAACATCAATACAATGCCTTACTTTAAGATTGTGCCAATATGGGAGGTCAAAAAAGATAGACCTTTTTTTCCTATATGCTTTTTGCACCAGTATTCTTTTTAGTCTTACCGAAGACAATATTAATGTTTTTCACATGTTCATACACTTGATCCCTAGTCAAAGCATCTAGAGCATCATTGGGTTCTTGGTGACCATGAAAAGCTTTATTTAATCTACGATATGGGTGATCTCATCTAAGAAACCTCCGATGGCCAAGGTAGACTGTCTTCCTTACACGTTGAAGTTGATGGTAGTTTGTACTTTCTTCACAAATTGGACAAGCTTTATGACCTTTCACGCTATAACCAGACAAATTTCCATATGCAGGAAAATCATTTATAATACAAAAGATCATAGCACGTAACTTAAAATTCTCCTTATGATTTATATCAAACACTTTTACACCTATCTCCTACAACACTTTCAAATCTTCAATAAGAGGTTTTAGGTAAATATCAATAACATTTCCCGGTTGTTTTGGTCCTGAAATCAACATGGATAGCATCATGTACTTCCGTTTCATGCATAACCTAGGTGATAGATTGTAAATCACCAAAAGAACAGGCCATGAACTATGTATACTACTAAGACTACCATAAGGATTCATTCCATCGCTAGAAAGTCCAAGCCTCAAGTTCCTTAGCTTATTGCCAAATTCAAGAAACAATTGATCAATTTTCTTCTATTGAGAAGAATCGGCTGGATGTCAAAGTTTTTCATCAGATATCCTCTCATTTGCATGCCACATCAAGTTCTTTACATCATTAGTATTTGCAAACAAACGCTTGAACCTTAGTATAATTGAAAGATATCATAATACCTTTGTAGGAGCCCCCTTCTTTGTACTGTAGTGCCTTACATTTCAGACACTTCTCCTCCCCTTCAAGCTCTTTTCTTTACAACACATAATTATTAAGACATGCGTGTATTTTTTTATACTTCATACCTATTGGACATAAGATCTTATTGGCATCATAATAATGATTTAGTAGTGCATTGCCTTTCGAAAACATTATTTGAAGTAACTCTAACAATCATGTGAAACTTTGGTCACTCCACCCAACTCTTGCCTTTAAGGTAACTAGTTTTAACACCCAGATAACAAACTAAAATCAGTGTGCCCCAGGTATAGAGGCTTCTCTGCATCAGTGCACAAGTTATCATACACATGTGCTCGTTCAAAAGCCTCTTCCCCAACATCATGGATCATGTCCTCTAATCGATTTTCATTCATTTCTACTTCATCATCAAGATTATCAACTCCCACATATTGAGATGTGTTACTATAATTTTCCAATCGTTCACCATGCCAAATCCATATTGTATAATTTTGCAAATCCCATCACAAACTAAGTGCTCTCTTATTTCAGCAACACCTAGTCTCCTCTCATTCAAACAATTAACACAAGGACAATAGAACCTTTCACTATTGTTAGCAACATTTTTCTTATCAAATTTCAAAAATTCTTTCACCCCATTATCATACTCGTCACTCGTTCGTCTAGCATTCATCCAACTACGATCCATGCGTCACCTCCTAAAAATATAACTAATGTTATTGGCTTCAAATTATTTCAAGAAACTAAGTTCCTAATTAAATTAAGATTTGAAAAAATTTTAACAGAGTCTCCCTTAAAAATTGGATCTCCCAAGACTTTTAAAAAAATTTACAAGAGAAAATTGATAATTTTAAACCAAATAAATGATCACATGCAACAACCTGAGGCCTTATGAAGCCATTAACAGCACTCCCAGCAACAATCAATATCATTAAAAACTAAATTTAAACAAATTAGAGGAAAGAATGAATTCAAAAAAAATTTTTGATAGAGTCTCCCCTAAAAATTAGACTTCCCAAAAGTTTTAAAAAATTTTACACGAGAAAATTAACAATTTTAAACCAAATAAATGATCACATGCAACAACTTGAGGCCTTATGAAGCCACTAACAGTACTCCCAGCAACAATCAATATCATAAAAAACTAAATTTAAGCATTATAAAATTTAAAAATTTATATTCAACACATACCTGGGTAGCGACAGCTATAGCAATGGCTTAACACTGAGAGAGTGAGGAAGGGAGAAGGAGTAGTGGCAGGGCAGAGGCACTGAGGAAGGGGGACAAGAAGGAGGGAGAGGGGGAGGGGGCGGCTAAGGGAGGGGGAGAGGGAGGGGGCGGGCGAGGGGACGAGGGGGAGGGGGAGTGGCAGCTGGACAAGGGGGAGGGGAGTGGGACGGGGTGGCGGGATGAGGGGGAGGGGGAAGGGGCTAGGCAGATTGAGGGGGAGAGGGAGGGGAGCCGGGATAAGGGGGAGAGGGAGGGGCAGCGGGGGGAGGGGGCTGGGCGGCAGGACAAGGAGAAGGGGGAGGGGGAGGGGGAGGGGGAGTGGGCGACGGACCGAAGGGGAAGGGGAGGGAGCTGGGCGGATGGGGGGAGGGGGGCCGACGAGTGAGGAGACGAGGGGGAGGGGTCGGCGAGGGAAGGGGAGACGAGGGGGAGGGCGCGAGAGGGTGGAGAGGGAATTGATGAATGGAGGAAGGGAAGAGTGATTTTAAAAAACCCTTTTTACACTAGGTGCCTGGACACTTGATGTAAAAAGTAGACTTTTTACACCGGGTGAACCTACTTGATGTAAAAAGTGATCTTTTTACATCGGGTCTCCAGGCACCCGGTGTAAAAAGTGATATTTTTACACCGGGCGCCTGGAGGTGTAAAAAGTGTCAAATAATTCAATATAATTATAAAAATGCCACCGCCTTTATTTTTTACACCGTTTTGCCTTCCAATCGATGTAAAAAGTACCCCATAAATTTTATATTTTATACTAGTGTAAACATAAGAAAACCTACAAGGCTAATGTTCAAGGGTGTCCTATGTACTTCACTCCAAAGAGCTTAGGACACTTATTTAGTCTTGAAGCAAGGGGTCTAGAGCTAAAAGAGTTTGATTATGAAAATCAAAAGAATGCTCCTAAACTACACATGAATAAAGAGAAATATAAGGCTATCGTGATGGTAGAAGATGTGCCAGAAAAAGCTTTGAAGCCTGGATTCATTTTCAAACTAACTTTATTCCCATTCAAGCACCAGATGCTAGCACTAGATTCCTGGTTAACAAAAGGACTACCTTCAACACATGCACTGAGTGTGAGACTGACCTTCTGACAAGGCTGATCAAGAAGCAGAAGATCAATATGTGTTACTACATATTGACTAAGATGCTGCATGCCTCTAAGGTTGACACCTAAAGGAAGAAGGAATAGAAGAAGGACATAAATCTTTATTTTGCATCTATTGTTTATGCTATCCTTAAAAGATTTTGTACCAAATACATTGAAGGAGTAGTGTTGAAGCTAGAAGAATTTAAGGATATTGCTCTTTACAAAAGAGGAAGAAGAGCTTGTCGATCCTGTTACAATAAGGAAGAAAAGGAAATTACAAAAGAAAACTGCTATTGGAATATTATAAAATTCTCAATGGAATTGAAGGGAAACTTGATCAAGTAGTAGTGCATCTCAAGAATGACATCAAGGGCCTTAGTGACATGATGCTGTATTTAAATGGCAAGTTAGATAGAATCATGGATCACCTTAGAATTTCTGATGTACAAGAAGGGACTATCGGATAAGAAGATAAGGCTAGTCCTTCAAGGTTTAGAGAAAGTTTGGTTCACACAATAGATTCCTCCTCAACCTCTGAAACCCACTATGACCTCACTCTTCATTCCATATGCCCTCGCCTATTGACCCTTCCTCTTAAGAGCAAGAAAATCTTCTTTCTTAAAGGGACTAAGGGTTATCCATCTACCTTTACCCAAAAAAACCAACCTCTAGACTCAGCTCAACTCATTGAATCCCAACCTGAATATTAAAGCCATCAAGATACCTTAAAGCCAATTCATCCATTCAATGGCATGCTACTTCCTCATATTCTTTCTCCACCAAAATCCTCAAATATAGTTAAAATTGTAGAAATACCAACTTTTAAGGAACTCTTTGAAGACATTGATGATATGAATCTTACCAAACTTGTGAGCAAACTCACTCAAAATGTTAGAGAGCCTGCCATACTATCATTTATACAAATGCCAATGACTTCCCCTACCATCTCCTCTGCTCAATTAGTAACCAAAATATTTTAGAGGAAGAAATCCATCCCCAAATATAGACAAACCAAAACCTTCCCTTTGCCAAACTATTAAGGAACCCATTATTGAAGAACCTGAGGATCAGGAGCTTGAAGATTAGCCTCAACAACATCAAGCTTCTCTACCTCTTAAAGGACAAGTTGAAGATATTGATCAAGAGTAATCTCCATCCTCTCCTTAAGCTATTTATGGCTCAATTGAAGTATTATATCCCATTCCACCTATAGATATAAATGATTCTTCCACATGGGCAATAGTTCTATCAACTCCTATGATAGACGCCATGGCTTGGGTGACATAGCATTAATGGCAACGAAGCTTGAGGATGGTAATCATGAGCATGGTGACATAAAAGGAGGTCCAATGACAAGAGCCCGAACTAAAGCCATGAAGTAAGCCCTATTCAGTCTTGTGCAAGAAGTTCAAGAGCCTGAAGAACATTAGGGCACTCCTCTCAAGCCCAAAGGAGAGCATCTATACGTGTATAATGTATTTAAGATCCAAACTCATGAAGAGTCAAGCCCAAGAGATGCAGACCTTAGCCCAATGCAAGGAAGATTACAAGTTGAGCCTCTGGTAAGCAAGGAGGCATGAAACCCTAGTGAAGAAGTCAAGGGTAGCATAATTTTAATCCTTTATGATCCCTTGATTGTCTCCTAAATTATTTCCTATTTTAATGGTCCTTTGATTTGATTTTCTATTTTGAGTCTAGTCAAAGGTTAGAATTAATTATAGTATTAATTTTTAAATTTTGTAATCCCATAATTTTAGGATCACATCTCCTAAATTATGTGGCTAAATATTTTATCATTATTTTATATTATTTCTCCTTTTAGTATTAGGAAATTAGGGTTTTAATTTTAGGAAATATTCTTTTCTATGAGCCTATATAAATTAGGCATGCTCCCTATTATAAACAACACAGAAGTTGAATGAAATTATTCATTTTAGAGTTTATAACTCTTGTGAGCCTTAGTGCTTTGTGGTGGCATCCCGTGTGAGAAACAGACGTGATCAAGAGCGTGATCAACTCTTGTGGTGTCTTCAAAGGTTAAGGTTTCTAGAGGCAGGTGCTCTAGAAGATCTTTGCCTTGATCATTATCTTATTGTTTACTTTATACCTTTCTTTATTTCCGTCGTAAATTTCATCCCTTTCCTCTTATTCTTGTGTTTTTGTTGTTTTAGGGTTTTATCCCTAAACTAGCACAATTTAGCTTCCGCATCCCCTATCATCCTACCTTCAACCCAGGCTCTCTATTTGATAGAGAAATTCTAGAAGCCTATCTTAGATATTGTGTTTCCTCTCTCTTTGGAAGGCCTTCATTTGCTTGATGACGCCAAAGAGGGAGAAGATATATAGAGATAAATTAGGCTTAAAGGGGAGATGTATGAATTAAACCTTAGGAAGAAATCATTCTTGTTTAGTTCTTTTTCATTGATGATATGTTATGATATGAACTGTAATATATTTATTATCAATAAAATTTTCATGTTTGTCATTCATATGTTAATTTTTTTTACTTTAAGTTGAATAAGTCTACACTTTCATCTTTTAATCATCCATATCAGTTTAAGGGGGAGTTTTATATTAAACAGAACTAAGAACCTTGATCTTAAAGTTTTGTCATCATTAAAAAAGAGAAAATTGTTGGATCATGTGTTTTGATGATTACAAAACCAAGAGAAGAGGTATTTTCTAGTTTGCAGATATAAAAAATCATAGATGAAAACAACTTCAAGAGCATAAAAAATCAAGAGAAGATGAAGAAGTTTAGGATAAGTTATTTAAATTCTCTTAGATTCAATGTGAAAACTTAATCACTTTTTATAATTATTAGATGAATGCATCACATGTCTCATTTATAGGTATTATGAATCATCTAAATATGTTAAAGCTTACAAATAATGTCTTTCTTGCATGTCAAATTTCATAGAAGCTATTTACATTTTAAGCCATCAATAACTTTTATCTTATCAGCTCAATCTTCTAAGTATTTAATCCAGTTCCAACATACTCCTTTCACTCAACTCTATCCAACAAAGAGGCAATCTACACTTTTTCTAACATAATGCTTCATAGGGTGCCATTTGTATACTAGAGTGGTGATTGTTGTTGTAAGCAAACTCAGCCAAAGGAAAATGATTACCCTAGCTACCTTTTGACTCCAATATATAAGCTCTCAACATATACTCTAATGTCTGTATGGTCTGCTCTGTCTACCTTCTATTTTTAGGTGATATGCCGCATTAAATCTCAACTCAGTACTATGGCATACTATAAAGCTCCCTAAAACATGGAAGTAAATCTCAAATCTCTATCTGATACTATACTTTTTGGCACACCATACAGCTTCACCACTTCTTGAACATAAATCTCTACCAACTTTTCTAGAGAATCATTGATTTGAATTATTAAGAAATAAGCCGATTTAGTGAGTCTATCGACTATAACCCAAATGGCATCATGTCTTGACTGAGTTATTGGCAACCCAGTTATGAAATCCATGAAAATGCTATCCCACTTTCACTTAGGAATATCTAATGGTTGCAACATTCTTGTGGTCTTTGGTGCCCTATCTTAACCTTTTGATAGGTTAAACACTACATCACAAAATCCATAACATCTTTCTTCATACTAGGCCACCACTAATACTACGTCACATCCTGGTACATCTTTATAGCTCCCGGATGGATTGTGTAATTGCTACAATGAGCCTCATTCAAGATCACCTTCTTCAGATCAATATCGTTAGGCACACAAATCCTGTCTCAATAAACCATAAAACAATCCTCATTAAAACTAAATTCTACAGCTTGATTCGCTTCAATTTCCTTTCTAATTCTCAAGAGACTCTCATCTTTTAACTGTGCTATCCTCAATTCTTTCTAAAAATCATTGTTGACCTTCATAAAATAGGCACCAACCAATGGCTTCAATGGTACCTCCTGTTGTGACTCAACAAATGACTCTATCAACTTATGCTCCTTTATTATAAGACTTGCTACATGCAAAGTCTTTCTGCTTAATACATCAGCAACTATTTTAGCTTTACCTGTATGGCATTTTAATTCAAAGTTATAGTCCTTGAGAAGCTTTATCCATCTTCTCTACCTCATATTCAGCTCTTTTTGATCTATCAGGTACTTTAAACTCTTTATGGTCATTACACACAGTAAATACTGTACCATACAAGTAATGGCGCCAAATTTTTAAAGCAAACACTACTATTGCAAGCTCAAAATCATGCATAGGATAGTTCTCTTCACGCAATCTTAATTGTTGTGAAGTATATGCTATAACTAGATTGTCTTGTATTAAGACACAACCAAGACCTCTCAACGATGCATCCATGTACACCTTACAAGGTAACCTCAAATTAATGATAATCAACACTGGTGCTATGGTTAACTTCTCTTTCAGTTTTTGAAGTGCCACTTGTAACCTTCTCTTATATATCTACTCAATATAGGAGAAGATTATGGTGTTACCAATGCCTCACATCAATCATAATAATCAAATTGCATTTTAAAAGCTTTGGCTGAAGACTTATTTTGTAAAATCAATCAATTCACAATACAATCAGAGAAATACACACCAAAAGTAGATCATACACCCATCTAATATGTAATGGACATCACCCACCAGCATTTCTATCCTAATGGCATGCCTCAAAATAAAACTTAGAAATGGTCCATACACCGAGGTGTGCAATCCATGCACCGTAGCACATGGCATAGAGCTACATGCTCACCCTTTCTATACCGTGCCCCGCGGCGTGTGCCCAGCTAAAGAATTTCTAATGCACAATACAGACAATGGTTTCCCCCAATATGCACAATAAGGTGTCATTGACTCTAACACCATATTACAAGGATACTAAGGAGTCTTTCATCTCCAACACCATACTTTAATAGGCACTAAGGAGATCTTCTCCAACACCATACCTTTCAAGGCACTAAGGAGAATTGTTTCTAACAGCTCACCCTAACCGGTACTAAGGAAACCTTTCCATGTGGTCTTTATCATCTCCAATACTCAAGCGAACTCCCACCCTTATGATCCTGCTTTCTCAAACTATTTAAGGTTCCCATTTATCATTTCACACTTTCTTACACATAATATATACAATTAATACTTTTCATTACAAAACACATATTTCCATGCTTATTTCAACTAAAAGCCATTTCACACAAAAATCATTCAATGCTATAAACATGGTTAATTAAAAATCATTGCATGCACTGCATAGCCTACTAACATATAGTTATAATAAACAGTCAAACAAATGAGGTTATTCAGTTATCTTAACTCTTCTATCACTAAAAAGGTTACCTATGGATTTCAACTATCACACAAGCTTATTTTAGGCTTCCTTTCTCTACTCGTGCATCCAATATGCCAATCTAAACACATTTTAGTCATTTGGTCCATTTTGACCAAAAACTCATTTTTACTACTTAGGGCTATATTCATCCATTAATTCTTTTTTATTTATCCATTCTAAGTATATGACTACACAATTACTACTTTACATTACCTTAACCGGTCTTATTTTACTCAAATTAGATTTTTGCCCTAACTTTCTCTCTCTGAGGGATAAAATTGGGCCTATAGGTTCAAAGCTCTACTATTTAGCTCTAAACCAGTCACAAAGCTCTAATTTAACTTATGAGAACCTTTTTATTACTATTAGGTAAGAATTAAACCAATTAAATTCCACCAATTTAATTTCCTATAACTCATTTTTAGAGAAATTTATGTAAAATAGAAGGTAAGAGTTATACGTAGCATATAGGACAAGTTACTGATTCAAATCACCTTCCACCACTCTAAAATAGCTTGACTTAGCTTCTCAGCCCTTCATCTATCCTCTCTCATGTGTTTCTTAGATTTTTACTTCTGAAAATCACCCAATTTTATGACTTAAGAAGTAACTTTTTAGTCCATGTGTAACATTTCAAATTTCTAACCGTGCGTTAATGATTGATTAGGGATAAATTAGTCATTTAATATAGGATGAGGGTTCTAAGCGGTGAAGTGTTATATGGACTCATTAAGATGTTATATGAACAAATATGAGTAGAAGAGCAGAGTCCCAGAGCAGAGCATACAAGCATAGTGAGGATTTCCCTCACTGTGGCACGCATCGCAGTTGGTGATAGATGTGCTGCGGCGTATGGAGCAAAAATCAACTTAATAGGATGTGTCTAACTTAAAAAATAGAAGGGAGAAACATGGGACAAGATGTCTAGTGTGTAAAAGAGAAAAAGATCTACTAGGGCAAACTAAATCAGGAGCAAGGATGGTGTCTCTGATTTGTTACTTATTAGGCAAGTCAGTACTACCTTAACCTCTAAATCTATCCTATTTTCTCTTAGTTTTAACTAATGAGAAACTAAATTCAAGAGTTTTAAGGAGTTGATTTCTTATCAATAGTAATAAAAAGGTTCTTTGGAACTAAATGAGTGCTTTGCAACTAATTGTAGTCAAAGTTTTGAAGCTTTGGGCAAGACCTACCCTAATCTAGGAGAGAGTAGTGAGAGAAAATGGCTAAAAAATGTTAAAGGTTGAAATGAGGGGTGATTAGTGGTAATGTGCATAATTGAGTATGAAATGTGGTTTTGATAGTGATTAAGTGCCTAAATGCGATAATTGGCACTTTTGGTCAATAGACGAATTGACTATGAATGCCAATTCTATATAAATTATAGTGTGTAACGCATGAAATACGAGAGAGGACTTGAATAGGGTTAAAGTTACACAAGTAACCCTTTCTATCAAACAGAAGAGCTAAGATAACCTTATAGTTTATTATGTTTATTAACTATTATAACTATGTAGGAGTCAATATCAAATGATAAGTTATGAATTTATGAGTTGCATGCATGATTGTTATTGAAATGGTTTTAGTATGAATTTTGCATGGTAAAATGAATTTGAGAAGTTATTGATTTTAATAGATATATACATATATAATATGGAAGTATATATGTTGTGGAAACGTATATAAGTAGTGAAAGGTATGAAAGAGCATGATCATAAGGGATGGGAGTTCAAATAGGATATGTGGGGTTGTGTATGTGTGGAGATATGTGAGTGTAAGATCTATATGGTTGGGCTAGCACCATGGGACATCTGGTACAGCATTATATAGGCTATTACCATGGGTAATCCGGTATAGCATATTATGGGATTGTTACCATGGGACATTTAGGCAGTCTGGCAACTTCCTAATGCTTATTAGGGGCGGTTAGGAGTCAACGATACCTCTATCACAAGTGTGTGAAGAGGAAAACCATAGTCTATAGGTCAAATAGATTACCTTTGGCCAGGTGTTTCTACTACCGAAAGTGAGCTCGAGTCAACAAGTGGTTAATCCAGAAGAGCCTATAATTTCGTGTTGGGGAGGTTTGGAGGATCAGTGGATAGTTAATCATGCTAAGGTGTAAAAGTATTTGAAACATGATTTATATGTGAAAGTGATAATTTAGTTATAATATACTATGTATATATGTGCTATATATAATGATTTTAGTTATTTTGGCATGGTTATTTGTGGTAATAGACATTTAATAAGCTATATTTGATCACTGAGATTTTTATATCACTTGTGATTATTTACATTTTTCAGGTTATGGTATTAGTAGGTCAAAAGAAAAGGATATAGGTTGAGTTGACATCTCTCGCCTAAATCTTTGTAAGATATGATGTAATAAATTTGATTGATATTAGTCTTGTATATGCATAAGTTGCCATAGAATTTGTACATGTGTATAAGATATGATTGTGGTATATTTTGTGATTTTGAACTCCCTAGCCCTTATCTGTGAAAGATGAAATGACTGGTTAGGCTAGTAGATGGATGTAATTGTGTGTGAATATGAGATAGGTGGAGACTATATGTAGTAATTTGATCATATAGAAGATTAAATAAATGAAATGTGAATTTGGCCTAAAAGTAGAAATAGGCAATTTACATGTTAAATTTGTGTATGTATATTATATTATGTATGTATATGGTCAATTAGGAGTGTTTTGTTCATTTGGACTTAGTCAAGGCTCAAAAAGAGGCTAATGATTATTGGTTTTGAATTGAAATAGTTAAGTGAAAAAAATTTGATAGGAAATAGTCAAAGTGCACTTTAGTGTCCAATTTTTGATAGAAATATTAGATTGAGATGAAACTAGTGTCATTAGTTATTTTAAAATAAGCTTCATGTGGGTGTTTGAACCATATCAAATGGACTTTGTTTGTGGAAATGGTGAACATCTAAGTTTCACATCAAAAACTGCCATTTGACAACAAATTTTAATGTGTGTGCCAAGGCTCATGTACTCGCATACCGTGGTGCACAGCATAGAGCGAGCCGCGGCGTATTGTGCTAAATTTTTACTTTATTTTTTAGTAAAGTACATGTTTTCTAGATCTTTGATGCACAATGCTTTATTGCTTTTGTTGTGTATAATAAAATTCATACTTGTGTAAATTATATGAATATTTTTGAAAATCTTTTATTAGGATCCCAATGTTTTCAACAATTTCAACTCAAATATTTAAAGTAATTAGAAATTTTATAGTAGAGTATATGGTAATGTCAGTAAGGGCATTACACTATGTGTTGCGGCGTATGTAGCACAAGCTGCAGCATGTGGTACAGTGAGATTTATTCTCACCATGCACACTTACTTCAACCCAAAATGCACTTCTCTTGCCCGTATCTGCTCACATAACATACAAACAAGTCAAATTATTAATTAATCATCTGAATCTCTAATCCCACACTAACTTTCACTTCACCCTTGATTAACCTCTAAATTTAGGATTAAGAAATTTAAGATGTCACACCACTTCACACCGGTCATCCCATTCCCCTGACACCACGTGTCCCAAATATTAAACTTCTCTCAACCAAAACTCACAATTACTGAGCTTGGCATACAATTTCTTATCTCTCAAAATCTAAAGTATCATTCTCAAATGCTTTGCATGTTGCTCCTTACTCTCAAAATAGATCAGGATATCCCTATGAAAACCACTATAAATTGATCCAAGTAACTAAATATGGGGTTCATATAGTTTATGAACACTACTAGCATATTGGTCAAACCAAATGGCATAACCAAAAACTCATAGCGGCTATACTGTGTCTTAAATGCTGTCTTGGGTACATCTGTTGCACTGACTCTCAACTGATGATACCCTAACCTTAACTCAATCTTAAAAAAAATTAAGGCACCAGCCAACTAATCTAATAGATCATCTATCCTTGGTAAAGGATATTTGTTCTTCATAGTCACCTTGTTCAATTGCTGATAGTCTATACAAAGACATAGACTACCATCCTTCTTCATGAACAATGCTGGTGATCCCCAGGGTGATACACTTGGTCTGATGAATCCTTTCTCTAGCAAGTCTTCAATCTACTTCTTTAACTCAACCAATTCTGATGGTGACATTCTATATGGGACCTTTAATATTGGTTTGGTTCTAGGAACTAAATCAATTGACAATTCAACTTCCCTTTCTAGAGGTAATCCAGTTGCTTCATCAAAAAGTACCTCAAGGAACTCACGTACTACCTTAATCTTCTCGATTCCACTATCACACACTGTCTGAACTATAAAGAATAACATACAGGCATCATAACTTTGTCAAATTAACTTCTCATCACTCACTATCAATAAGAACTTTAGCTATTTTGAAGATTCCATTGTTATACTTGACACCGATAATGAAACTACTTTTCTAGCATAGTCAAGCATAGCATTATTTACTGCTAGCCAATCCATACCAATTATCACATCTATTCTTTTTATAGGAATACAAATTAGATCAAACTTGGAAGCTCTGTCCTTAAATTAAATCTCCACATCCTGATAAGCCTTACTTGTAATACTAGATGATCTAGAAGGTATTGTCACTTTAATAAGCATAAGCAATTCTTGCAATGACAAATCCAATCTATCCACACATTCCTCAAACATAAAAGAATGTATGGCACCCGAATCAAACAATGCATCTACTTTGTGACCACAAACAAAAATCATACCTTTGATCAGGTTTGAAGAGGCTTTGGGCTCTTTCTGTGTAGTTGTAAATACTCAGCCAGGAATAATGGATTTCCACTCAGTCCCCTTAATTCTACCTTATGGGCATTTCCTCACTATATATCTCGACTTGCCACACTTGTAATAAGCCTAACATCTTCCCGGATAAGCTTTGCCATAAATATTGCACTAAGATGTTTTTCTAGTACCTAGAGTTGGAGCTTGAACATTTGACATTTGTCTCAAGGATTGTGGAGGCCCAATTCTTACACCTCTACCTCTCTACATTTACCCTCTATGTATAGGTTGAGATTGAGATCCTCTATTGAAACCTCTTCTTCCAAAAGAACTAAAACTACCTATATTAAAGCCAGGCCTCTTTAAAATTCCACTAGTCGGACCCAAAGAAGATGAAAACCTTCCTATACTAACTTACCTCCTCTATGCATTTGCCTCTCTACCACACCTAGCTACTACTCTCAACTTGTGGCACATTTTCTTATATGTACTCACATCAAGTAATGCAATTTGTTGGCAATACTCAGGTTTTATCTTTTTCAATAATCTCTCAGCTTTTCACTTTGAGTTACTGCTATGCTGGAGGTATGTGGAGTAAGCTGGTAGGTCATTGAACCTTCTTATGAACTCTTTTTCATCTAAGTCTCCCCGCCTAAAAGCATGAAACTCCTCTTCTTTCTCAATTCTGAATAAGACTAGGAAATATTGATCGAAGAACACTCTCTTAAACTCATCCCAGCTCAACGAAATACCACCTATCGACCTTACTAATTCCTACTATCTCTTAATAACACTCACTAGCTGTACCATGGCCAAAATAACCTTTTATTCAGCGGTATAAATTACTACCTCAATAATGGTTTTTAGTCGCTCAATCTAGAGTTTTACTTCCCCCTTTCTCATGCTTTTGTTAAAAGTTAGTGGGTTGAACTGAACAAATATCTTCCAAGCACAATTAATAGATGGATTAATGCTAGGAATATCTGGTCTACTACTTAAACCCTGAGATGGTCTAGGTCTACTATATGCTTCCTCATGCATCTGAACATTCTAAGCTACAACTCTCTCTTCTTGCTCTCTACCTCTCAGGATCGTGTCATGATCCCTTATAGTCTACCCTATGTCTACAACAATATCCCTAAGCTCTACAAGTAGCTCATCATGTTTATCTCTTTGCGGCTGAACTGGTTGAACTTCTAGCTTCCACTCCTTGCCTCCAATCTATCTAGATACCGCAGTTCTAGCATGACTGCCTCTCATATTATAATGTTTTCTCCCCTCTTAAGAACAAAAACAAAAAAGACAAAGGACATCAGGGAAAGAGTTGTCTAATGAATAATGATAAGTTTCCATAACTCTAAATGAATGTATTAATCATAATCAAGTCCCAAAACTCAAGAAACTGATACCAAAATTTATTATTATTCACTCAATACAAGAGAAGATTACAAGAATTATCACATAAATATATCAATCAAAAATCAAAGGATCTATTTGAAAAGCTTTGGCTTAAGACTTATTTTATAAAATCATTCAAAACTATATTATACCAAAGAATACATAGTGGAAGAAAATCTAATATTTGTAATGTGTAGTGGACACACCCCATAAGCACTCTCATCTCAAATGCATGCATTTTTATCATAAAAAAATAAGTGGAAATTGGTCCATGCACTGCGGCATGTAGTATGTGCACCGTGGCATATGGCATAGAGCCACACGCTCAGCCTGTTCTATATCATGCACCATGGCATATGTCACCATACACTATGATGTGCCTATTTAAATTTTTACAATCACTTTGATAGTAAAAATGATGAACTTCCGGCATGTACTATTTTCACATATGACATCTGATCGAAGTGATTCAACTATACACACGAAGCTTAGCTCGTAAGATAACTGATGAGATAGGTTTGAAGATGATCTAATGATCCAATCAAAATTTGGACACCCATGTGCAAAAAGTCACTTTTTTGAAAAATTTGCACACTCAAGCACTCAAATCAATCCCTTTCTCTCTTTAGACCACACAAGGCCTTGAATCAAGTCCAAAAGGACCTAATATACTTGATTGACTATGATTCATCACAATCATACACATATGTCAAAATTTGACCTTTTTATGGCCAATTTCCACTTTTCACAAACTTTGTACAAGTTGCCATTTATTGGCCTAGCTTAGCCTACTTGGCCCTTTTTCTAATCACATTCATATACATATACCTTACAACACATGTATTACTCAATCTTAGCCCCAAATTAGTCATTTCATCACAATTTCTTACTTGGGTTTAAGATTCACAATCAATCACAACAATTTCAACATAAACACTCAAATTATAGCCCCTTGATTCATTTCATCACATATACATACAATCAGGCAAAGATTCCATAAAATAACTACTCAAGTCATGACAAGCAACCCTATGGCAACTCATTCACACATATATACACAAGTTTCTTAGTTTAGTTCATTACACAACTCTGAGTATACATAGTTTCTCAACTCTAAGCAGGTCCAGACTCTCTTCCCTTGCCCCAATCATTACCTAGTCTTGTAAATATGTAACCACAGGGGTGAGATAAAAATCTCAATAATAGAATAACTCACTCCTATTGACTATCACATGTAGTAATATGGAAGTAAAGTATAGTATACCATTCAAATCTCATTAAAATAGCATTGATATTATATATCTCATTTCCATTCATATAACACATCCATTCCCTATTTTTCACCACTTTCATATAACATTCCATAGCATCTCATAACATGACTACTACAGACTGAACTTCCAAAGCACCCTGACACATATAGGCTCATCTTAGACTAATATGCACTAAGGAGATTGTAATGTCCGCCTTGACATTACCAGAACAATACTCACACATTGTTGTGATAACTAGGATTTAATAAAACCCCCCACCAAAGCTACCACAACTCAAGGGTTTGAAATTAATTAGTTAAAACATTAAGATCCCAAGAAAACCCTTTTTAAAATATAGTTTGAGCTCAAACCATAGTTAAAAATTGATTAAGAGCAAATACAGAAGCATGGAAAACAAACTACAACAAAATCTAGCTTAAACACCATTTTTCAGCAAATAGTAGTCTGTCCGCCGCTACGCAAGCCATGCCCACCACAGTGGATGGCACAGAGGGACAAGTCTCTCAATAGCTGAATGCGCCGTAGTATAACAACCATGCATCGTGATGTGCACCTATTGTCATGATAGCAGATTACTGTCATGGTATCTCTCCGAACTTTTGGAGCGCGCCGTTTTGCCATCCGACGTCCAATTTGATCAATTCATGTGTCTACACGAAGCTCTTTGAGCCCTCTAGCTAATGGCATTGGTCTTACACTCATACAATCATCCATTTAAAAGATGGACACTTGAACCCAAAATGGTTCATTTCTACAACAAAACATAAATTATGGTGTCCAACTCACAATACACAATGCTATTAGCTCCGGAGACAACTTGACCACCTCAAATGGACCATACACCACATAACAATCCATTTACATCACACAATTAAGCAATCACGCTTAAAATAACCACCAAACCCCCATTGGATAAAAACATAATAGGGTGGACAAAATCCAACACATCAATCAATTAGTCATTTTGACACTCAAGACACTTAATATATATATATATAAATAGCTTGTAAGCAACTTGGCCAAGCACACAATTAATCTGTATCATCATTCTTAGACCAAGATATACATACTTATCACAATTTCATACAAGTGATATCCAAATAATGTCATGTTCCTAAGTTGGCAATATTTAGTGACAATATTCATTACATTACATAAAAAGAGAAAAGGGAAGAGCTATACAATGGTGCTCTTCACTCTTCAAATGCCCCTTCCTTCCCCTTATCCCTACCGGAGCCTTCTCCTATAAAATATAACCACGGGGTGAGATAAACATCTCAATAACCAATATGGCTCATTAAATGTTTATTACAACAAATAACCATAAAAAGGTATCAAAACTAAAGTATTATCTAGCATAACAAAAATTATGAGATATATGTATCTCTTCTCAACAAAACACATAGTTTTATACTAGTATGATCACCTAACCACCGAGCCTCCAATGCTCCCCAACATGAAACTATAGGCTCTCCTAATTCAACTACTTGTTGACCCAAGCACACTTTTGAAGATAGAAATGCCCGGCCAAAGGTAATCTAATCCCCTTACAAACTATGGTTTTCCCTCTTCACACACTTGTGATAGAGGTGTCGTTGACTCCTAACCATACCCTAACGGGTACTAGGGAGTTGCCAGACTGCCTAGATGTTCCATGGTAACAGTCCCACATAATGCTGCACCGGATGTTCCATAGTGTCAGCCTGACCATATGGATTTTTCACTCACAAATCTCCACACACACAAATTTCCACATCTCTTGGGTGATTTCCCACCCTCTATGATCATACTCTTTTCACAATTTTCACTACTTTCTATCACATTTTCACATCACACTTATATACATAGTATATATATTTCAATTAAAAACAATAACCATTTATAAAACACTTTTCCATGCTAAAATCATTTACAATGTCAAATTATATACAAAACTCTTCAAAACCACCACTTAATCATTTAAAATTACTTCTACATAGTTACAATAGTTAATAAACACAATAAACTATATGGTTACCTCAACCCTTTTGTCACATAAAAAGGGTTACCATAGCTCAACGTTAGCTCCACACATTTTACATGAATATGGCTCGAACAACGCTCAATCTACACTATTAAGTGACAATAATCAATTATCACTCCGGATAACTCCAAATTCACTAGGTTCTAGGTGCTTAAAATACTCAAATTCCTTTTCTAACAACATCAACTATTCCCACACACTCTAACCATCCTATTTCACATTCCAACACACCCAAATTGCTAATCAATGTTTCATATTGTCTCAAAATCCTCAAATTATACTTAAGGTTCGTCCAAACCCTTACCAAAATTCTCAATCACTACAAAACTCATAAACTTAAGGTTAGAAGCTTGATTTAACTCCCTAATATCTTAAATAAACCAATGGGTTCGGTCTAAACTTAAAGGAACTGAAATCAAAGCCCCCATTAACTCAAATGTTTAGATTTTAGCATAAAAGAGGGAGAAAAGGGAATGTATAACTTACCCAATGGTGAATCAAACTCCAAATGCCCTTAAAGTAGCCTCAGGATTATACCCTAGCAGACCAAAAGCTCTCCTCCATTACTCTCTCATTTTTTCCTTCTTCTCTCTTCTGTTATCGATTTGTTTCCACAATCTGATAAGTGCAGATTTTGCCCGTGCGCCACAGCGCATGGCACAGAAAGCCCCACAAAATTTTAAACTTCTTTCAGTGCCATAGCCGCCTTGAACCTTGACCTAGCCCTCTTTTAAGGCTGTCTAAGGATCCAAAAACCATATTAGTCTCTATAAACCTCGTTAAATAACAATTTATCTAAATTGAACAAATTACCTCTTAAAAACACTGAGAATTACTAATAAGGGAACTTACGATGTTATAAAGATCTTCTCTAAGACCACACCTTTCAAGGTACTAAGGAGAATTGTTTCTAACACTGTACGCTAACAGGTACTATGGAGCCATATGGTCTCTATCATCTCTTACACTTGGGTAAACTCCTACCCTTAAAATTATGCTTTCCCACCATTTAAGGTTCCCATTTATCATTACACACTTTCTTACACCTAATATATACAATTAATATTTTACATTACAAAACACACATTTCCATGCTTATTTCAACTAAAAGCCATTTCACACAACAGTCACTCAATGCTATAAAATGTGCTCAATTTAAAATTGTTTCTTACATTACATAGCATACTAACATACAGTTACAATAAATAGTCAAACAAATAAAGTTATTCGATTATCTTAACCCTTCTATCACTAGAAAGGTTACCCATGGATTTCAACTATCACACAAGCATATCTCAAACTTCCTTTCTCTACTCACACGTCCAATATGCCAATCTGAACACATTTAGCACATTTTAGTCATTTAGTCTATTTTGACCAAAAACTCATTTTTACTACTTAGGGCTATATTCATCTATAAACTTTTTTTTCATTTATCCATTCTAAGTCCATGACTATCCAATTACTACTTTACATCACCTCAACTAGTCTTATTTCACTCGAATCAAATTTGTGCCCTAACTTTCTCTCTCTAAGGGCTAAAATTAAGCTTATGGGTCAAAGCTCTACCTTTCAACTCTAAACCATTCACAAAGCTCTAATTTAGCTTTTGAGAACCTTTTTATTACTATTAGGCAAGAATTAAAACCCTTAAATTCCACTGATTTAATTTTCCTATAACTTATTTTTAGAGAAATTTATGTAGAATGGAAGGTAAGAGTTATACGTAGCTTACTTGACAAGTTACCAATTTAAATCACCTTCCACCATTCCAAAATAGCTTGACTTGGCTTCTCAGTCCTTTTGCTCTCTCTATCTCATGTGTTTCTCAATTTTACTCCTTTAAAATTTCTAAAATTTTATGACTTATGAAGGCAATTTTTAGTCCATGCACCATGGCATCACAAGCTGTGGCACGTAGCACAATGAGATTTATTCTCACTATGCACACTTGCTTTGATCCAAAATGCACTCCTCTTGCCTGTATCTGGTCATACAACATACAAACAAGTCAAAATATCAATTAATCATTCAAATCTCTAATCCCGCACTAACTTTTACTTTACCCTCAATTAACCTCTAAACTTAAGATTAAGAAATTCAAGATATTACATGATTTGTCACTTGTGTTTGTGTGGTGCCTTGATATTGCTTCTGTGTTCCATTTCACATAAGCTAACCTTAGTTATGCACACTTGAATTATCATTTATGTTTCATTACATATTTTAGAGTGCCATTTCATGTATGAATCAGAAGGAAACCATGTGTGATATGTTATTAAGTCTTTTGAATATATTTTGCCTAATTGAGTCTTAGGCCATTTCAAGCCTGGTTCAACATTTTACACTTGCATGATCTATCATCTATTATTCTAAATGTTTTTTATCATGCATTCCTTGCTCGAGTGCATAATGTTTCCATACGTGATATGACTTATAGAATGATTTAAGTTTTATAACTTGGCATTTCATACGTGAGTATTATAGTGTTCCACATGTGATTTGTCTTCCCTAATAGTTTAGGTTTTGAAACAACCATTCCATAAGTGATACAAAGTTGGTTGTATGTGTGATTCATCACATAGAATAGGGCTTAACATTCGACTAGCCAATTCATGTGTGAGAACCTAAGGGTCATATGGAAGTTTTGTCACATAGAATTGTCACATATGCATGTCTAGAACTTGGGTAGCTCCATTTTACTCATGAGATATCTGATTGTAGGTAAGAAATGTCACCAATGGCTAGAAACATTATTCCAGAGGTCTGTCAACTGTTAAAAACTATATATGTGATGCAATTTAAGTTTAAAATGAGAATTATGATCTTTGAGTAAGCTATTCAATATTTGAGCATTCTAGAAAGGTTTCAATTGTTCATAAAAGTTTAGCATTCATTTACCATTCTTAATAATTTTATGAAAAAACTATCACAAGTTTCTAAGCTTTCATTTGTAATCTATCTACTCTTCAAGAAAGTTTTATATGAAAGTTTTATTCTTCAATTGAAATCTTGAAAAAGTGTTTTTCAAGTAATTGTAATAACTTGCTGGATTGTAATAAGGTTTGTTTGAATTAAGACATTTAATCTTAAGAGTTGTACTATAGTAATAAGCACCTATTGAAGCTTATGAGTTTAATTAGACATCTCAAGTATGATCTTGAGAACTGGACGTAGGCCAAGTTAGGTTGAACTAGGATAAATCTTTTGTGTCCTATATCCTCATTCATTCCTCTATCTTTCTCATGTTTCAAGTTTTCAAGAAAACTTTTAGTGTCACCCAATTCACCCCCTTGGGTGCCAGCCTATCTAATACTTTGTGGGCCTTGTGTTACTTAAGTGGCTCAATTATATCTTATGAGTCTTCTTGTTTTCCATTTATGATTCTGTGCTATTTTGTGGTTCTTGAATTTCTTCAAGATGCATCTTAATCCTACTGGTCCTTTTAAAGATAATGTCTTTATAGAAGGACACCATTTTGAATTAAAAACACTTTATTATTGGTGGCTTCTAGACAAAGTATCCCTTTGTTTCTTTAAGGTATGCCACAAAAAGGTATTTTGTGAATTTAGGTGCTAACTTGTCTAAGGCCTATTCTTAACATATACCTCACATCCTAAATCTTGAGAAAAGATAAACTAGATTTCTTACCAATCTATATCTGATATGATGTAATTTTAATTACCTTATGTGAACATGGTTTAGTGTCAATGTAGCGTTTTTCTAGTGCATAGGCCTCTAAAAGGATGGTGGAAGATCTACTTGACTCATTATAGATCGAACCATATCTAATAGTATCTAATTTCTCTACTTAAAAAAACATAATTCCATTATGGTGT